>NW_026000240.1:11572774-11729869 GCF_001458135.2 Marmota marmota marmota
GGCCTCCCCCGCGGCCCCCCGCCGTAGCCCCCGCCAGATTTCCAGTTCTGATGGGAGTCATAGCTCATTGTCCCGGCGGGCCGCAACGGGTAAAGAGCCGCAACCGCTGGAAATGGCGTCCAGTCCCGGAAGCGGATGTGCGTCCACTTCCGTTCTTGCGCCGGCGGGTGGGGGGGCGGGCCGCTGGCGTCACAGGCAGGCGTTTCCGGTGAGGCCAGGCAGCCGCTGGCTGGTCCACGTGGTACCTGCATGAAGTGATTGTGTTGGAGTCCTGCGTGGGTTCTGGAGACTACTTGTTATCGTCTGAGTTTAATCAGTAATTTATGTTATAGATTGTAGGTATAAGATGTTGATAAGCAGAGTAAGTAAGATCAGATAAAGTAGGATAATAGAAATGGGCACTACAAGGTGAGCAAACTTCCCTGGTAATAAGTTAGAAGTGAGCATAGAACAGACCTTCATCAGGCAGGAATGGGCCCAGTTATGGGAAGATGCCTCAAGAAGCACTCTAAGTCCGAATTCAAATCAAAAGAGAGTTTTATTTACTTGGCCAGGGATTGTCACTCACTGCAGAGACAAGCTCTGTGGGAGGACAGCAGCTTTCTGGTCCATCGAAGGAGAATATAAGCACAAGAACCACAACTCAGTGACTTGCTTATTGTCATGTAAGCTAGCCAATCATAGACTTAATTACTAAATTAAAACATTAATAAGTGGGACCTGTGGGCTCTAGGCAGGAATGGAATTTACCAATCAGCAAGTGAGAAACTGATGTGACTCCATTTTTTAAAATAAATAAATAACAGCAGCTTCTACCTCAAGGCCTGTCCTAAGGAAGAGGGCGTGACCCTTACCTTGGAAAAACCCACAGAGCACTCTTAAGCACATACCCACCCTGCTAAGTTGTTTGTCTGTAAATAACAGGAGAGGTCTGCAGCACCAGGTGTCCCTGACTCAGTTAGGCTAGGTGAGGACCCATAGCAATCCTCCTAGCAACCTCCAATCAGCATGAGACAGGGAAAATACCTGGAATGCCAGATGACCCCCAAGTAGTTTATGGTGGTTGATATGTTGGGAAACCATGTAGTTTAGCATGCCTCTTGGCCTAAACCAATCAGTTCAAATGAATCCCCCTATTGTACTAACCAATCACACCTACCCAACTTGTTCCCGCCATTGAATGTGCTAATCAATGTTAAGAGTTGTTGTTTGATTTTCCCGCGGTATGGAATGATTTGCTGTGTGATGTTGTGACTCATAGAGTATTCCCCCCAAACCTATAAAATCTCACTGAACAAAGGACCAGGACTCACTCCCTGGTACCGCTGCATCAAGAATGGTTGTGAGTCCAGGCTCAAGCTTGCAATAAAGACTCTTGTGTGATTGCATTGGATTCGGCTCCTGGAGGTCTATTGGGGGTCCCACGAATCTGGCATAACACAAGCAAGCGATAAAACAGAAGCAAAAAAAAAAAAAGCATTAGCTTTGCAGTTCAGTTGACCACAGTCCTGGGTTCAAGCAGGTGTTAGACAGTCACATCCTGAATTTGGGTCAGGGTTGGTTAGGGGGGGGGGGGGTGAGAATCTACTTCAAAGTCACGTAGACCAACAAGGGCATTCAAACCCAGGACATAGCTCACTAGGACCACCTCTGCATCCTGAGTAGGGTACAATTTGTGGGGTACAAAGTACAGAAAGATAACTTTTTTATAAGAAAATAGCTTTCATTTCAGTTTCTCAGAAACAGCTCTTTTAACAGTTTTTAAAATAAAGAATGCAGCAAAATGGAGTCTTAGGCCTGTCTATGACAGTTCTTGCTTTATAATTGTCTTATCTCATTTATCAAAATCTTATATCTATAATCTATATCTTTTGTTAATCTATAACCTATAACTTACACTCTTATTGATTGTATTTATCAGATCACACTACAACATCCAGGTAATGGTGTAATCACTTAACCATAAGACATAGGATGTAAGCCCCAGGAAACAAGATCTAAAACACGATAAGGTTTAGATAAGTAGGCCAGTGGTTGTAGATAAGTACAGGCTAACAGGCTAACATGGTATGAATAAGGTTAAGTCAATGTAGACATAGTAACCCCTCTATGAACTTGTTATGTAAGCGTTTTTTAAGATTAATTAATTTTTAATTAATTAAAAATTAAATTAATTAAAATTTTAAAAATTGTTTGTCTGTACTTCATGTGCTTGCCCACCAATGTACCCGAACCCAGGATGTATGCCCACAAATGTGGTCAAACCCAGCATGTGGTTGTCTGTTTTTATTTTGCTAACTGCTTTCTTAGCCCCTGTATTCGGCTTGCTTGCAACTTGCAGAGTCCATAGGATGTGGTTTTCTTCCTTAAATACTCTGGCCACAGACAGCATGAGGTTGTTCTCCCTTAGGGTCCATTGGACTCTGTGAGGGACAGTCTTTGGCCAGATAATAAAAATTCTTAAATTGGCTTTTAATTTGGACTTCAGAGTGTTTTCTGAGCAGGCACCCCATAACAGTCTTGAGTTTGTTTCCAACATCAGTTCAAGCAGAAGAACCTGTGATTCAGTGCGTAGTACTAAAAGTGAAGAAATGAGTTCATCATCTGTCACGAACAGCCTGGACCGCATTTACGTATGTAATTAATTTTATGCTTCATCAAAGCACTATCTTTATTTGCCACCTTTTTCCAGTAGTCTAAGAGCAGCATGTGTACCCACCTGCAGTGCATGGCACCTGGGAACGTAAATGAACAACACTTTTAAGATCTGGACACTCACTTGAAATCATATACTATCAACCAGGACACTGGGGATTGGTACAAACTATTCTGGACTGATAGATTGGCTCACACAGGCTTTCTGCTTACTGGAGAATATCCAGTTCATTCATAAGTCTAACTGATCCACAAGTGCTGGAGATACCCACTGAACAAGGCAAGTGTGATGAGCTTTCATTTCTTAGTGATGAGTGGGAGGTATGGGCAGAAACCATTGTGCTATGAACTAAAGGGAAATGCTGTAGGCCATCCAGAAGGCCAGATCACTCTGCTCAGTACTGAAGCTACCTTGAATAGATGATATTTGAGTTCCTGAAGTCTTATCTATCCCCAAACTGAGTCTCAAAAGAATTAAAGAGAGCTCAGTTGTTGTAAATCCCTTGGCTAAGAAAGGAACCAGAAAAGACCAGAGTCTCCTTGTTGTAGAGCTGAGATTTTCTGAGAAACAGGCAGCTTGAAGACAACCCCTTCTTCAAACCCTGAATCTTATGATCAATTCAGAAAGATTTCAGACCTGCTACTCAGAGTATTAGGAATGAGTTTATTGAAGGAATAGGGGAAGAGGACACTTAAGGAAAATAGTGGATACTCTCAGAAAGGAGGACAGCATGCCTCTCCTGCACTCCAGTTTTACTGGGAATCTCAGAGAAGTTTCCAGAGAGTCCTGCCCAGGCCCACCTTTTGGCTTTTGGCTGATAGCAGCATGATATCAGGTTGTCAAGTACCCACTGCCATGGCAACTCTAGGTCATCTTGGCCCATGCTGACCCGTTTTAATTGGAGTCTTAACCTACATTCTTACATATTATATTATTGGGAAAAATTATCCCCAGCTTCCTGAGTTTCAGGATCTGGTCACAAGAGTCTCCTGGGTTTCTCCCATTGGCGTTGGGGCTGCATTTTCTCCTGAAGATTAGTTTGCTGAGGAATGTGACCTGTCCTGTCTACTTAGGCCAGACCAGGCTGCAGGTAAAGTGCTTCTTGGAAAAGAAAGCATGTGGGGATCAGCACAATGTTTTATAGGATTATTGTCTTAATCTCATGTTCCCATATTTGCATCTGTCTGTCCCCAAACATCACTAGAGGCTAGCAGTCAATACTGCCTAAGTATAAAACTATCATAGCTCCCATCTATCCTGTGGACCCTTTTATCCTCCCTAAAATTATTCATTTTCCCTAAAGTGTCCTGTCCTTCTTCCCTTTCCCCTCCCTTATCAGACAGGAAAAAGTTGGCCCACTTTATGCATGTTTTCACTTTCATGGTTCAGTTACCTGTGGTCAACTATAGTCTAAAAATATCAAAATAGAAAATTCCAGATAAACAGTTCTTGAGTTTTAAATTGTATGATAGTCTTACCAAAATGCTGGAATCTCTTACTGTTCTACTCTGTCCTGCTGGGAATATGAGTCACCCCTGTGATGTATCCACATAGTGTAGGCTGCCGGCCCTGTACTTAGTTAATTGATCCAGCGTGGTGGTATTGGAGTGCTTGTGTTCATGTAACCTTTTGTTTTGTTTTGTTTTTTACTTAATAATGGCCCCCAAAGTGTAAGAGTAGTGCTTCTGGCACTTCAGATGTGCCAAAAAAGAAGCCATAAATGAAAAGATGAAAGTTCTCAGCTTAATCAGAGAAGGGAAAAAAATCTTGTTGAGGTTGCTGAGCTATATGGTAAGAACAAATCCGTCTCTAAAATTGTGAAGAAGGAAAAAGAAACTCATGCTAATTTTGCTGTTGCACCTCATACTACAAAAATTACAGCCACAGTGCAGGATATGTGCTTAGTTAAGATGGAAAAGTGGTTGCGTTTTAGGTGAAGGACATGCACAGAAAACATGTTCCTGTTGATAGCAACAGGTTGCACCCAAAAGCACCGCGTCTGGCTTCAGCTGACAATGTGGGAGTGTTTCATCTCAACATCATTAGAAAGGTAAGTTCAGAACAATGAGATAGTCTAAGAGGGGAAAGAAAGAGAAAAGAGATACCACATTCATATCACTTTTATTACAGTATATTTCATAATTATTTTATTAGTAATTAATGTTAATAACTTAATTACCTAATTTATGAATTAAATGTTATCATAAATATGTTTGGATAGGTAAAACATTCTTTATCTTGACATGGTGACATTTGGGTCTGATATTTATGAAGGTCTAGGAGTAGGTTTATTGTTCCCTTTGGAAGATAAAACCCTTATTTGACCCCTGCCTCCACTTGGAGATAAGGATGATGGGAAGACATGGTGATGAATGTGACCCTAGCTCTGTATAGATTATAAAAGTATGGATATTTGTGAGGAAGGGAAAAGGGGGAAAAAGGGAGAAAATGTTTCTGTGTCACATCAGGAAGAATATGGAAAAAACTTTTAAAATAAATTAGTAGATTCCCATGTTCAATTTTGGAACAAACTGGACATTTTAATTACCTTGAAAATGAATTTGTAGAGAACAGCTCTTCCTAACTATAACTGGTACAGTAAAATCATAACTAACTTAAAATCAGCTGGGCAAAGAAATTGACCGATTTAAAAAGTATTACTATGGTTTTTACTAATTTGTTCTCCAAGTTCCCTTCTTGCTAGGCAAAAAGGGAATAGTGGGAACCTCTTAAAATTGCTAGCTAATGTTTGTCGATTTCTTCAAACCAATCTTTTTGTTGTCATTACTGTTTTTTGTTTTTTTTTGTTTTTTTTTGTACTGGGGACCAAACCCAGGGGCACCTTACCACTGAACTACATTCCCAGCCTTTTTATTTTCCATTTTGAGACATGGTCTTGCTAAGTTGCTGAGGGCCTCCCTAAGTTGCTGAGACTGGCTTTGAACTTGCAGTCCTCTGCCTCAGCCTCTTGAGCTGTGGGATTACAGGTATGTGCTACTGTACCCAGCCTCTTTAGACAGTCTTGTTTCAGGTAATTTTGAAGTTCCACTTCCTATTAGGCTTTTTTCTCTCTGTTCCCTTTCTCTAAGAAGGGGCATGATTGAGATGTCTGGCATCCCTGGCCCTGTCATTGACTGCTCTTCTGAGGCTGCTGGTTTGATCTGGTTCTTTGGCCTGTGCTCATTAATGAAGTTTCTACTAATGCACTCATACCCATCATTGCCTGGTGGTTGGCCCTGGCTAATTTAGTCTTGCTTCAGGAGTTGTGTCCTGGGCCCCCTGCAGTGGGCTTTCCCTTCCAGTTGGTTCACTGGCAGGTAGTCCACCTGAGACTTTCAGCTTCTGGCTCACTTTGCTTCATCTCAGCAATCTGTCTGGCAAAAACACTAGCTAGATCATCACCTGCCTCCTCATCTCTTGAGCAGTAGTAAGCAGCTTCTGCATCTCTTCTAAGCTACGTGTGTGGGGAGGAAGGTTCTAAAGTGCAGTTACAAGTTTTTGTGTTTTTTTTTTGTACAGTGAGCCACCTGAAAATTCGGTGTAAAAACAATCATTATGTTTATGTAGTTTATGCATCAGGAATTTGGACAAGGCAGAGAAGAGAGTTTTTCCTTGCTGCAAGACAGGTGGTATCTCTTTTGGAAGGCTTGCTAGTTTGCATCTAGAATCATTTGGAGTCATCTTCCCTGGAATATCTGCTGGTGCCTGCAGGCTTTGGCTGGAGCTTGGTTGGCTGTGGGCTGGGAGGCCTCCTTGTAGACCCTCCCTTGGCTTCCCTGTGTGACCTCCTTTGAGCCTTGCAGCATGAGAGCTGGGTTCTAAGAGCAGGTGTCACAGAGCAAGGAGGAAATGTTTGGCATTAACTAACGTCAGAAGTCACACAGCATTTTACTAGTTGAGACGGTTACAGATGTCCATCTGGGACCACATCTGGAATAAGACCCAAGGTCCATACCTAGTCTACAGGGCGCTACTGACCTGCCTTTCCCTTCCTCACCAGTCTGCCTCCACCTTCCAGAACTCTCTCCCTCTCTCACTTATCTATATTTGTGTTGACCTCCTGGATGGTTCCACAGCATCCACAAGCACCCTCCTGCTTCCAGAAACTTGTGGCTCTCTTTGCTGGGCTAGGATTTCCCAAGAGAATCATAGTATGTATCCTATTTTGAGTCTCTTATTCATGAACCTTTCCTGACTGAATTATTAGAAAATGCACTCAGTATTTTCCTTTACTCTAATTTTTTTTCCTCAGCACTTACTACCTGATTCTGCTTTTAGTTGGTCTCCTTGGTACTTAACACATGCATGCATGCTCACATGCATACACACATACACATTCACTACTCATGATGGTTTTATATCCAAATAAATCCATCAGAAATTGAGTGTATCCTAAGCTGAAAATGTGTTTGATGCTCCTAACTTGCCAAACGTCATAGCTTAGCAACACAACCCTCCAAGTCCCGTTGTCTGCCTGAGGATCCTGAGGCTAACTGGGCACTCCAGCACAGTGATGCCTCCCAGCTTCTCAAGAGATTAACCTACCATGTTTCACTAGCCTGGAGAAAGGTCAGAAAATTAGAAGTATAGTTTCTGCTGAATGTGTATGGATTTTGCATATTTTTCATAAAGTCAAAATTTTTAAATGGGATCACTATATGTTGGTACCATTTATATATGTATATATGTAATGTGTAGTAAAGAACCTGATCTTATCCAGAGAGATGTAGTCTCTAATGCCCTGCAATGTCATGCTTGATCAGGCTATCTTTGAGGGCCTTGGCCCAGACAGACAGTAATGATGTGATTGATAGTGGGGGCTTTGGGCAACTTTTTGCTGGCTTGACCTTCAAAGGGGCTGGAAACTAGCATCAGTCTGGTGAGCAGTCCATCATGCTTACCTCTGCCCCTACTGTGATGAAGCCCATTAAAGACACTGGACTCAGTTTCAGATGGCTTTCCTGGTTGGCAGTATTCTGCATATGTTGTCGCACACTGATGCCAGGGAAGTATTGCTGTCCATGACACCACAGGAAAAGTGTAACACAGATTCCACACTTAGTTTTCCTGGATTCTGCTCTATAAAACTTCTAACCTTGGCAGATTTCAATTTGTAATCTTTTGCCCATAATAAACCATAACCATGAATGTAGTTTCCCATGAGTTCTATGACTCCATCAAGTGAATATTCAAACAGAACCCTGTGAACTTGCAGTTGTGTCAAGAGGGAGGCAGGCTTATGTGGTCTGTGTTCAACAACTGCGGTTCCTCGACTCACAGAATATGTATATTTATGTATGTATTTTGTTTTTCTTCCCAGTTACAATTCCAAGTAACTAGAATAATTTGTAATGTGTACTAGTCATCTATTGTAGTGAAGAAATGAATGGAATTAATGGAAAAGTACAGAAATTAAGAGGAAATCTGTGAAATCCAACCCTGTAGGATCATGTTAAGAAAGCCTCCAAGAGATGCATAACCAAGTTCTCCTTTATTATATTCTGAGAAATTCTGTCTTCAGAATGAGTTGCCTCTGACAGTCACTACTTTTGGAAGTTTGGAAGATTATGTGTTTTTATTATTCAAGAGGTGTAGGAATTATGTTTGCAGTTGGTAATGTCGCCACCAGATGGTGACATTTTTATTAGGTAGCAAGTTGTTTTTATCCTCAGATACATCAATTTATGGAGAAAAGAGATAAGCTATCCAAAGTACTTCCTAATAAGAGCAACTATGTGATCATATTTTACAAGAGTAAGAGATCGGAATATATCTATCACAAGATATCAGTAAGGGTAGTTCCTGTGCCAGGAACACGTTTTGATCATTAGAATCACTCTAAGGAGTAAACAAGCCTGAGCAGACTGTGTAGTGAACTTCCCTCTCCACTGTCCATGTGGGTCTGGAGGAGCCACATGTGCTTGTTCACAGATCTGCCTGGTCTTTCTTGCAGACCCAGCCGCTGTTGGTTTAGGGGTCGAGGTGTCACAGCTTAGCCTTATGCTGTGATGAGCAGGTTTCTTTGGGCTACATCATCCCAGTACTACTGCAGTACAGCAGAATTTTGAAATGTGCCTCTTGTGTCGTTCAGTACCAAGGGCCGTTCAGGGTATATCCTAGTGGGTTTCGTTTTATCAGTCCCCAGCTGTGTTCTTCTCCAGTGAAAAGAACGTGGAAGACAGCAGGGAAGTGGGTGCTGTCTTCTAGCCCAGTTCCTCTGCTCTTCTGACCTGATTTCTATAGTCTTTCCATTCATTGTGCCCAGTTAAAAGGGGTTTGTTTGCATTCTTTACTGTCTCTTCAGTTTTATTATGATCCTGTTTCTAATTTCCTTGTTGCCCAAAACTGCATTTTTAAGTAGCAGTATCATATACCTCTTCTTTAGAAAATGATATGTCTACATTTATCAGTCTGTCTTTTAAGCATTATTGGAATATTCCATTAACCTTTATTTTTAAAAGACATTTGATGTTAATGATTGATAACATTAGACTGATTTGACATTTGTCATTGTGTTAAAATTTGAGGTATGCCTTATTTAAGACTTGATTGCAAACATTACTAATGGCATTGCATTTGCTTCCCAAATTTAGATAACGAGATATTGAGTAGTTATGTAAAACATGGAGAAAGTCCACTGAGATCATCATTTTGAAAATTATTTTTTCTTGGTGGCAAAAAATGCCTTCTGAAAATGAAGTCATCTGAAAGCCCATTTGAATCAGTTTGGGATTTCAGTTTGGTATAATTAAATCACCAAAACAAGCTGTTCCAGGGAACAATTCACTCAATCTATAAGTTAATAAATGAGGTGTAAGTGAGGTGGGCCACAAAAATGTCATTTCAGTAATTTTGGGAAGTAAGTATTTAAGTGACATATTTAATATCTGCATACAGAAGAGAAGAATAAAGCAGTTTGAGGAAAAATCACTTCATAATGTTTGAAATATACATCATAATAAACTGACAAAGGAGATTTTGCAACTTAATGTATTTTGAAATTAATCTTGAAAAGTCTACCTTACAGTCATTTAATAGAGCATATTTTGAATCATTTCTTTGGGAGAACATATCTTTGGGGAAGAAAGAAAACAGTGCTTCAACTTAAAGTAATATTTGAAATAAAACTGTGCTTCAAGAATGTCTAAGTAATTCACCCAACTTGCACCTTAGGGACACTTTGTTTTAGACTTAGAGGGTTTCCCTCTACTTTATCCTGCACCTCTTAGGACTTAATCTGGAAGTTTTCCCAAAAAAATTCCATTCAAATAAACCAGACAGTTCAGGATGAAGTGTACAATTACAGCCTTGTTGAAGCTTGGATCTTAAAAATTCAGGTAGTGGGGTCTTGTCCCAAGGAAGGTGCTGTTGGGAGGAAAGGGTGACTCTGTAGGGTCTGGTGGAGGTCTTTGGGTGGTTGGGACATGCCCTTGAAGGGGAGTGTGGGATGGGTCCTTCCTCTGTCCCTTGCGCCCTGGCTCACCCTGACCTGAGTGGCTTTGCCACATGCTGCTACCATGATGTGCTGCCCAGCACATCTTTAAATACAATTGGGCCAACCAGTCATGGACTGGAGTCCCTGAAATTGTGAGCCAAATAGACCTTTTCTCTCTGTAAGTTGATTATGTCAGGTATGTATTATAGTAAAGGAAAGCTAACACAAACTTTTACAATAATATTTGAATTAGAGACTACTTTGAATTACACCTGTAACATACGACATAGTAGTTTTATAGGCTAGCTGTTACATTTGAGAGAGAGAGAAAAATAAGAACCAGCATTTATAGAAATGAAAGAAACAACTATTTATAAACTAGAGACATTCGTATTTCCAAGATGGAAGCTAATTTGCTTTTAAACACAAGAATGTATTTCCTAGACACAGGTGTAAAGATAACACAGTAATTGGAATAAGCTTGCTTTGCTAACCACATTTAGGCAAGGCTCTTCAAATATAACTTGAAGTTTTGCTACATTGCTTCCATTGTCAAAATGCCTCTTTCCCCCTTTCTGTGAAGGCCAACACTGGGTGTAGAAACATGTGCGTGGGATCAGTATATGCACATGACAAACACAGGCAAACACATTAGTAAACTAGGCCAGGATTTGACTTAGAAAAGATTTTTTTAGAAATCAGATAAGACAGGAAATCATTTAATTACCACAGTGTGTGATCTTAGGTAGCACATAAGATGCACTCAGTGTCTGCACTGGTTCCAGTTCCTCACACTGAGCATAATCAACTAGTAGAGCAGTGAAGCTCACACCCACGGGAGATGGCAGGACCTCAGCCCTGGAAGGAGGGCTGGTGTGCAGTGTATGGTGGCAAGGTCCCCTCTGCCTGTTAGAGAAGGCCCATTGCTAAGTCCCCTTGCCTTCCTCCTCCCTCTTCCTGTAAGCTTGATTGAGCAGCTGGATTTCCTCCTGGTAGCCCTCCCTTTCCTGGTGCTGCCTCTTGCTGTTCTGTCTGTGAGCTTCCACAGTGTCTGGAATGGAGATGTTGATGTCTCCGTCGGGATTGCTGGTGGGTAAAAAAAGGGAGTAGGAAGCCGACTCCCCTAGATCACATGAAACAAATCTGTTCTCTTTCCGTGAGTAGCGCAGCGACGGGGATCTGACTTGGGTGGAGGACTGGCTGATGTTGCTGATGATTGACACAGTGTCCAGGGCCTCCTCATTGTCGCAAATTTCAAGAACCTCGAGGTGTATTTTCACACTGGTGTCCGCAAATGTGGAGTGAGACTCCTCTGAGTTTGGTTCATGGCCAACGCTTTTAGATCGATAGACTTCTATTTTCTTAGAGGCCGGGGTTATTTTTTGCCCTTCTGCGCTTACCTCATATGTAGAAAGAGAGAGGGTTTTCCCCGTAGGTGCCTGGAGAGACACCGTACCCTGGAATGCACACAAGGGAATGGCGAGCCCACCACCGGCACGCTGCGGACAGAAACAACATGTTGTTATGGAAAATGAGTATCTGAGAGTGGCATATTTACAAATTCATTTTATGCATCAGAATAGTAAAATTTTTCTCTTTCAGAACCATTTCCCTAGAAACTGTTTATAGATATAAGAATCATGTCACAAAAGTACCAAGCTCAGTGTCTCCAAGTTCAAATACAGCCCCTAAATGAGCACAGTCAGGAACCTTTCTTTGAAGATAAGAAGCATATTTCCACAGTTGAAGGCAAAATGAATGTACTGATGGGAAGGAATAGACGTTTCTAAGCGAAGAAGTTTGGCATAAAATTGAATGCATATTTACAATATGGAGTTGCTTTTATATGTTTGTTACATATTCATTTACATCTAAAAGTTTGCATAGGTTGAAAGAAATGCCAACTGCATTATCAGCCTGTACTTTTTTTCTAATTAGTATGCCTGAGAGAATGATAATTGTACAATGGTGACTCAATTAAGTACAAAAGCTATTTCAACTTTTTGGTTTGAACATTCCTAAGAGGAACTAAATGTCATCAGAACTATGCTGCAGTGGCTTTCTTTCCAGAGAAACCACAGTCATTAAAGTAACCCAACAATGGAAAACCCCTCTACATCACTGCAAAATCTTTCATAGAAGTTTAAACCTTCTCTATTATACTTTGTATATTGTTATTTTTCAAACCATACTCACCACTGAGATATGCTTAAGAAAGGAGAAGAAAATTAATTCTTGTGAAAGTCTGTGCTTCATATTGCTAATTCATCCCTTTATACTTTCAACTGACCCTTTTTTCCTGCATGTTAATTAGTCTCACAAGCAGATGGCAATATGCAAAATTTCCCTGTGCAATGGTTCTCAAAACCGAGTCCCTAGACCATCATCATCACCATCATCTGATAACTTGTAAGAAATGCAAGTGTTAAAGCTGAATGCTAGACTTCCTAAATTAAGGCACTCTGAACACAGGGTCTAGCAGTCTGTTTTAACAAGCCCTCTGGGTGATGCGGTTCCCTAGTAAAGTTTGAGATACATTGCTCTAACTACAGAAATGTCACAGTTCAGTAAAAGAACGGTGTGTTGGTCTGACATTCTATACATGTGCTTACTACCCCAAAGGCCTGGATTTACCTAACTGTTTCTGTCTACCAGGGGAATTGATAGGTAGCTACTGGTGTTTTACCTATTTGGGATGGCCAGCCTTCCCAATTTCCCTAGGACTGTTATAGCATTGAAATTTCTGCATTTCCAGAAATCCCTCAGTCTTTGGCAAATTGTTGTTGGGCGGTGGAGAGTGGGAGCTTGGTTACCTGTTTTCCATGGACATTTTGTATCTAGACCCAAGAAGAGTGACCAGAGGAAGCACAGGATCAGGTCCCACTTTTGGAGAGCAGCTTGGGTTCTCTTCTGTTCAGAGAAGTCTGTATGACAAAGTGTACCACAAACTTCTTGGGTGCTTTTACACTGTGCTCCTTCAGTGAATTTCGGGACTACGAAGAATGCATTCTGGTATGTGTATGGCATGTCTCCAGATTTTCCTAGTTACTCCCTGTGGAGAAGTTTTGAATTCCATTTATCCATAAATGGACCTGGGAACCTGATTTCAGCGCCTTGTACTCCAAGGGGCCAAAAACTTTAACAGCATATTCTATAAAGTTCAGTTTGGCCTTCTGCCGAGGCCGAGGACTTCATCAGCTCCACTGAATGATGTGGCTGAAGCTGGAAACAACACTGAGTTTCACAACTGTACATAGTGGTGTTTGGTGGCAGCTTTTGGCAAAGAGAAAATGGCCTCCATGTTTATTAATCTATTCATTGAACATTTGCTAATTGTTATATGCCAGAATCTTAGCAAGCATTGGGAGTGCAGAGATCCCACAGATGGTTGAACAAGTAAGACATGTCAAGATAAAACATTTTTAGCTTTAGGTGTAGTAACTGAGTTACAAACCAAGTTCTATGGGATCCAAAGAATGATTACCTCTGATGGAGAGATTAAATGTAGGGGTGGCACTTGAAATTGACCTTAAGAATTAAAAGATTTGTAGTTTTAAAAGCCAGCCAGCCAGCTAGCCTGCCTGCCTGCCTGCCTATCTGCTTCCTTCCAATACAAAATGTAACAGGATATTGAGCCATTTTAGCTTATTTACATACATGTTACACTTCTGGCTGATTATGAAGAAGAATTTACAGCATCACATTGTGAAGCTAGTTTACATATATCCTTTTAAATGACATAAACATCAGTGTTACCGTCCTTAGTATCAGACTTTACAGGCCTTGATTTCTGAGTGACATCTCATAAGTTGAAGGACTATCCTAAAAAATGTCCCAAAACACTTTTGTTATCAAAGACAGAAACTACTGTATTATTTTTTAAATCAAACTTGAATGAAACATTACTCAATCAGAAAATCCAACTGTCATGTAGTAAAACTTATAAATACAGCTTTCTTTCTTTATTCTGAGAGTAAATCTGAAAACTGAACTCCCTTACATGACACTTGGTTATGAGAAAAAAAAATCTACCTCAGTGCTTCATAAATAATTTCTAACATTTTTTACATGATGTGATACATTATGTAAACAAAGTGCTATGGACTATACTAGCTTAAGACAAAAATATGCTACAGAAACTTAGTTACTAGGCAGTCCTCAGTGGTTTAGACATGTCTGTCTAGGGAGAATTTTCACTAGATCATTTACCATGTAATCACTTACCATGTTCTTATGTGTACCAACTTGCACCACCGATAAGCCATTAATATAAACCAAATGATATGATGAATTTCTGTGCATCTGATTTTATATTTCCACATAATGCACTTTGCAATAACTCCCCCAAGATAACCTTCCCTTCAAAGGAATAAACCAACCTCACTAAGGTAGCAAATGACAGCTCATTAAAATTGGCATTTCAGAATTGCATAGAGCCAGGGTTTGGTTAAGTATAAAGCCTGATTTTCCTGAAATGACACACAAAGACCTAAGTTATTAAAATCATTCTGAAGCATTCTCAATCAAATGGATGGTCTCCATTTAAAAGACATAGGGGCAAGAACACAAAGACGACAGCAAAACAACAGCCTGGTTAAAAATGTGCAAAAAACTTTCATAGATAACTTCTCTAAAGAAGATCTACAAATGGCCAAGAAGCATAGAGAAAATGCTCAACATCACTTCTTACTAGGAAAATGCAAATGAAGACTGCAGTGTGATACCACATGGCACCTGTTGGTCTGACTGTTATTTTAAAAAATAAACAATAAATGAGGAGGATGTGTAGAAATTGAAACTCTTGCACACTGTTGATAGGAATGTAAAATGTGGTAATTGCTACAGAAAACAGAATATAAGTTCCTCAAAAAGTTGAAAATTGGAATTATTGCATGATCTGGCAATTCCACTTCTGGGAATATACTGAAAAAGAATTTAAAATGGTCTTAAAGGGATATATGCACACTGATGTTCATGGCTACATTATCTGCAATAGCTAATGTGGGAGCCATCTAAGTGTCCACTTGTTGATGGGTGGTTAAGGAAAATATGATATATACATATAATGGGATATAATTCAGGATTAGAAAGGAAATTCTGCCATATATTACAACATGGATGAACCTCAAAGACTATACTAAGTGAAATAAGCCTATCGTGGGAAAATAAATACTGTATGATTCCAGTTCTATGAGGTAATTAGAATAGTCAAAATGTAAAGACAGGAAGTAAAATAATAGATTCTAGGGACTGGGGAGAAAGAGTAATGGCAGAAGAGGCAGGGGGTAATTGTTTAATGCACATAGAGTTTTAGTTTCACTAAATGAACAGAGTACTAGAGATAGATGGTGATGGTCATGGCATTGTTATATAAATATACTTAGTACCACGGAACTATACATTTAAAATTGATTAAGATAGTAAATTTTACGTGTATTTTACCACAATTCAAAAATTAGGGGGAAAATTAGAGACAGATTATATAGAAACAGATATGAGCATCCATTTATACTATTAATCCAAAATTGGCAACTTAATTTCAGCAAAACAGTATTACCTGTCATTTTAAGCCAATTTATTAATTACAATCATGCTGGGGTGTAAATATTTAATGTATAAATTTGCTTTGGTTATAGAGTTCATAAACAGTTACTCCATGTGATTCATGCCGCAATATACCCATGCTGAGTTATTATGAAAATATTGGAGAAAAAGTTCCTTAACCTGGATAGATCAAGGGATAAGAAAATCCAGGAAACTTCCTATGTCATGACTCAGTTTTTACAGATAAGTAGAAATATCTGATATAAATGCTTTTGTGTAACATTCTTCTAGAGGTCCTAGCTGGGCAAAAATCAAGAAAAAGAAATAAGGAGCATAAATGTTGAGTAGAAAAAGACAAGAATATCTTACAGACGAAATAATTTACAGATGAAAATATTGTAGAAAATTCTAGAGAAGCAAATCCAAAAAAGAACTCATTAGGGAGTTTAGTAAGGTGACTGAGTGCTAGATAAATAAACATAGCTTTTGCCAACAAAAAGCATATTTTAAGTTGGTCCTATTCAGAAATAACAAAGCTATAAAAGTGTGTGACACTTTATGAAGAAAACACTACAATAATGAGAAATCCAGAAGAAATAAGAAACAATGTTTTCTCATCAGAAAACTATATTTAGATACAAAAATTTGATTAAAATAAATTTTAATCAAAAATCCCAAAGAAATTTTATTTTGGAACTTAAAAAATTCTGCTTAAGAATTATTTGCTGGAATAAATATGCTTGCAAATAACCAAGAAAATTGGAAGCAGACTAATGAGGTGGACTTCCAAATAGAAAATGAAGTTATAGTAGCTAATAGAGGGTGTTAATGGCAAGATTTGATAAATATGTAAAAGAGGCTAGACAGTCAGGAAGCTAGTTTAGTATATAATGAAAACGGCAATTCAACATATGTGGGGTAATTGTCCTTTAAACAACAAACCCCAAAATCAAAATAAATAGGAGAAGGATTCAAATGAACTTTTTACATGTCATCGGCTGTACATTACAAAATTAGATCCCTTTTCATTTCACGTGAACATTTTTAAAAATTGTTAATTCTTTTAAAAGCCTAGGTCAATGAAAACTTTTCAGATCTAGACTGAAAACTGGGAGTCATTAAGTAAAAGATCGACAGATTTGATTGCCAAAAAAGAACAAAAATTGAATTTCCCCTGTAGAATATATAGTATAAACAAAGGCAGAAGGGCCACCGGGAAGATACCTGTAGCCTAGGTAAGAGAGCATTTACTAGTTAAAATATAGAGTTACTCTGAATCAATGATAAATCTCCAGCAGGAAAGTGGAAAGGGAAATTAAGCGTAAGTTTAAAGAAAGAACAAAACATGGCAAATACACAAAAAGATTATCAATTTCACCAACAATAAAAAGCAAGTAGAAACAATGAATCATCTTAATTTCTCAGATTGCCCTCCATGAAAAACAAAACAACAACGACAACAACAACAAAAAAAACTCAGAAGAAATAAAAAGATTGATGTTATCTTTAGGGTACATTTTTGACCATATTTGACTGCAAAACAAAACTACATATACTTACCAGCAATCTTATTTTTGTGAGTCTGTTCCACCAAATGTCAGCACATGGTAGTGTTTATTTCAGCACTTTTGTAAGCCCCTGGTCAGAAACAACCTAAGTATCCATGGTTTGGGAAATAATTTAATACATTGTGGTAGAGTTATATACTGGGAACTCTGCTGAATGAATGAGGTAAGGCTGTACAGGCTGCATGGGTAAAACCACTTCCATACAATTTACATTGTAAAAGCCAACTGCAAATCTATATTATAGTTTTCTTGTAGAAAAATACCCACCAGAAATCAAGCCAGAAAATTATTCACGTATAGGAATAAAGTAGATACACAGTACATCTATACAATAGGCCTAGAAAATTTTTTGAAAGACTACCAGACAATTGTTTTCAACATTACTTTATGATTTTTTTCATCTCTTAAATTGTATCATTTTTTCTTTGTTACTGTGTTTATTATTTCAGTTATGGAAATGTATTGGGTAGTGGAGGAGGCAGAGACTCTTACTCATGATAGTGTCAGCCCCAGGCCT
This sequence comes from Marmota marmota marmota, assembly GCF_001458135.2. Classification (NCBI taxonomy): domain Eukaryota; kingdom Metazoa; phylum Chordata; class Mammalia; order Rodentia; family Sciuridae; genus Marmota; species Marmota marmota. Next base: position 11,590,495 of record NW_026000240.1, read on the forward strand.
CCAGAGCTGGATTCTGAACTGCATTTGGAGTTTGCTTTCTTATTAGGTTAGGAAACAGAAGATACTCTGGATGGAAGGTATGTCTCAAAATCTTGCCCTCATGGTTCGGTTGATTGGAATAAGAGTCCAAGTTGGGGTATATAGCTAATTTCTTATTCACATTTTAAAGAATAGAAAATGCCACTAAAATAGTTGAATTATCACAATCTATTAAAATAATCTTCTAGCTCTAGTTAGACAAAAAGTTACAGCATTCTCAGAGCGCCAGAGTCTATAATAAGTCAGAATCTCCTCCCTAATTTTACTGGAAAAACTGTTTTATAAATATTCAAGTTCAGTGTCCGTCATTATAAATGTAAGAGTTCTGCCTGGGGAAAAATAGAGAAGGAACATGAATCACAACCATAGTGCCCTGCTGTCCACGGATCTGCAACTCATTCAGAAGTTCAAGAACAATTTTGAAAAGACACAACCGCAAATGGCAATAAAGCTTTATGAGAAAATGAACATTAATTGTGTGAAGTAAGAGATAATACAAAAACCTACCAATACTGGCTTAATTTATCTTTACACTGGTGCAGAGCTGAATAGTGTCCCCCCAAAATTTGTGTCTACCCACCTCTGTGAATGTGAACTTTTTTGAAAATAGGGTTTTTGCAGGTGCAATGAAATTGAGATGAAGTCATTGAATTCAAATGGGCCCTCACACAGCTATTGGTATCCTTAGGAGAAGAGGAAAATTTGGACACACACACACACACACACACACACAGAAGTTGGCCATTCGAGGATGCAGATAGTGGTTGGATTTATGTAACCACAAGCCAAAGAACACAAAGGATTACTGGGAGATACAGAGAAGCATGAAAGGGTCACCCCTAGGACCTCAGGAGAGTGCACAGCCCTGCTGACACCTGGATTTCAGATTTCTGGGCCTCCGAACACAGATTTCTATTATTTTACGCCACCCAAGTTTGTGGTGATTTGTCTAGCAAAAATGCAATACAATGTTTTATGCAAATAGGTACAAAAATTTATATGTAAATGACTTTATTTTGCAAAGTCCTACAACTGCCCACTTTTTCTTGGAGACAGGCTATGTGGTTGCTTTTCTCCATTTCACAGAAAATATAATCTCCTCAAGGGAAAAGAACATTTCCAGTTGATCTTTATTTTCTCTGACATTTGTAACAGTACCTAGCACATAGCAGGCCCTCAAAAAATATTTGTTGAATGATTATAATTATGCATGAATAAATGCATCTGTAACATTGACCTTACATGATTTTTAGATTCCATATTTTAACTTTCTAAAGCACAAAAAAATAGGATCATTTTTTAAAATATTGCATTTACAACTTTATTTTTGTATTTTGACAGTCCTATGTAATATGTATTGGCAGTCATAAGTGCATCAGAATGTTATATTAGAATGTATTCTTTTTAAAAATAAAATATATAGAACTTAATTGCATGTGAAAATGTATTGCATGATAAAGAATGATAGATTCAGAGAACATAAAATGATTCATTTCATAGTCTCTGTTTTCTTTCCATCAAAAAGTCAATGAATTAGCATATGCTGTCAGAAATAATGATGATCCATTATCGCTGTAATCCTGAGTGGGTGGCAGGGAGCTTTTTTATTTGGAAATGAAAAGCAGTGTCTAAACCTCACAAATACTTCAGGAGGGGGAACATGCCATGTGAGCACATTAGCACAAATAATCTACTGTGTTATTTGACTCAGACTTACTGACCTTGGGTACATTGAATACTTTTTATTTCTTTGCTATACGCCTCTAGGTGAATTCAGGGTGAAATTACAATATAAAAAGAGTTGCTTTTAATTTCGCTCCTAACAAGGTGAAATATTCTGTTGATCTGAATCACTCAACTTCAGAAAGATATAATATAGCAGGTAACATCATACCCATTTTCAATGATCTGGGAGGTGGTCATGGGTTTTCTGCCCTGGAAAGGAGAACTGTATCATTAACTCATGAATAATCCAAGTGATTGGCAACGCAAATATAAATAAACTCATGTAGATGACCTATAGGTGATTTAGATGACTTTTAGTCTCTAAAAGTGTACAAACTGAGAAATTTAAATCAAGCAAGACCACCTGAAATGGTTTTGGGGAAAAGGGATAGAGACACTAAAAGGAAAAAAGTAGAGTGAGAACGTGGTGAGGAAAGGAAAAGCCAATGTTTAATCATTTGCTCTTTGGAGTTTTACTCAGTAAGTAAAATTATGTGGTTGCTGTCTTTCTATTTACTTATTTATTCAACTCCCAAAGTTTCTTTGGAGTATACTGTCATATTCATGTAAATATTTGGTAAACCCAAGTAAGAGCACACAAAAGCTACTCGAGGCAGGATAGGACAGCTTTGATCAAAGGCCACCACTGGCATGGAAAGGGCCAGGCATGTGAACACACTTCACCATTAGTTCTCCCAGGCCTTAGGCCCATAAATTAATCCTTTTCTTTATAATGATACAAAGCCTATAACTGATTTAAGATTGATATTCTCATAGAAAGTACTTATTGATACCGCTAAACACAAGCCACAGGTTGGACTTCTTGCTGAGCACCTCCACTCTCATAGTTAATATTCACATTAATCTTATGAGAGACATTGATTGTCACCATCACACACACAGATGATATAACTGAGTTGTAGGTGGTAAAACAAATCATTTCTTGGCAGAGTCAAATCTAAATCCAAAGTCACTTTCTCAGATCCTCTACTGTTAGCCATTATGCTATTTCAAGGTGTAGTGAAAATATGGGTGGCCTCTCACTCTCCCACTGCAGCTAGAAGCCTGAGATAAGATGGAAGACATACCACTCTCTAATTCCTGCAGTGTCTTGTGGATATAGGAGAGAGAAAGCATTTATTCACATTAGGATGTGAGGGCATATTCAGAGAAGAACCATAAGAAAATGGCCTCTAAAAGGTAGTTTTAATAGGCAGAAAAGTGAGACAAGCATGTTCTAGGCAATTGGAAGTTGGGAAAATCACATAGGAAGTGAAAAGTGGGTCAGGACAGGTTTGACTCAGGGATGAGAAGCTGAACATAGATGTGAATTTGTTTGTAACCCACAGACAAGGAAGAACCTCTGTTTCTTATTTCTATAATTGTGGAAACAAGTCAGATACACTACTACCAGGTGCTGCCCTAGGCACTTTGCATGTGAATCCTCATTTAATGTAATTGTAAGCATGGTAAAAGCATTTTCATTTTACAGATCAGAAGGTCAGGTGTGAAGAGGTAACTAACTTGCAGGGTTCCATAGGAAATTGAGGTTGAGTGGACTGGGGATATAGCTCAGTTAGTAGAGTGCTCGCCTCATATGCACAAGGCCTTGGGTTCAATCCCCAGCAAAATAAATAAATAAATAAAACACAGAAGGAAAGTGAGGTTGGAACTCTGATCTAAACTAAACTCAGATTCCAAAACCTTTCCAGTGTGCCTCTCGGGACGTAAGAAGACAACTGAGGATCCTGTGAGGGGTGGATTGGAGGAAGGACAGTGGGCTGGCAGGGGGAGCTATTAGAGATTTTAAAAATCTCATGTGCAGAGAAAGGATCTGGACTTCAGTACTGGAAGTAGAAGTGGCAAACCTGGTGAGGACTTGAAAGGCAGTAGAACTCTTGGGATTGTGGACTGTGGAGTCACGTGCACTGGGCATTAAACCCCATGGTCACTATCTCTGTAATCCTCAACTTTCTAAGCCTCAGCCATCTCATGTGCAGAACGTGAATGTTAAGCGAGTGAATGCACCTGCAACAGTAGTGGGACACCTCACACATAGCAAGTGCTCCAAAGACGTTAGTTGTTTTTGGAAGGTGAAGAGAGAGGAATCCAAGATGGCTTCCAGACTTCTTTCCCCATGCCTGGTACCAGTGGTTGAGATGAGGTGCTCAGGAAGAAGTAGGTAAGTCAATGCTATAAAACAATGTTTTATCTCCTGTTTAGCATGTTCCTTTTATTCTTAGGATCTAAATAAACCAAGTAAAAATCAGAGATTAGCAGAATGGATTGAAATCATGTCCAAACTATGTATCATTGTAATAATGAGTTGGTAGAATATAGAAGAGTAGGAACAGACATATTATGCAGAAATCAATCAAAGGAAACAAGAGTGTCCATATTAATATGAGAAAAAAAGAGACTTCAGAACAAAGAAAATTATCAGCAATTAGGAAGATTATCATGCAGTAGCAAAAGGATCAATGCACCAGGAAGACATAGTGATCCTAAATGTACATATAGTAGACAACAGGGCTGTAAAATAATAAGACAAGATGGTAGAACTGAAAGGAGAAAGAATCAAGCTTGCAATAAAAGAGACTTCGACACTCCCTGTGGACAACTGATAGACTACATGGATTGAAGATTAACACCATCCACCAGTATGATCTGATCACCATCTGTAGAAAATTTTATAAAAGAAAATTCCACCTAACAACAGCAGGATACACTGTATTTTCAAGTATTCTTGAAACATAAACTAATATAGACCATGTCTGGGCCATAGAACAAACCCAGATAAATTTAAAAGAAATTAAATTATACAGACTATTGTTCTCTGGTCATAATGGAATCATGGTAGTAAAAAATAGCAGAAAGATAACAGGTAAATCTTCAGACTCTTAGAAACTAAACAAAACACCTATAAATAACCCATGAGTCAAAGTGTAAGTCATGAGGGAAATTAAGAAATTCACTGAACTGAATTAAACACGTCAAAATTCATGCTAATGCAGTTCTGACAAGGAAATTTAAAGCATTCAATCCACATACTAGGAAAGAGAAATGGTCCCAAGTCAGTAATCTAAGCTCTTACCTCAATACATTGTTTAGAAAAAGGACAAAATATACCAAGCAAATATCAAGGAGGAAATATAAAGATAAGGGAAGAAATCAATGAAATTGTAAACAGAAAAACAACAGGGGAAAAAAATCCATGAAAAATAAAGTTGCTTTTTTTTTAACAGATTAATAAAATTCACAAACCTTTAGCAACATAGATTAAAAAAAAAAAAAAGGAAGACACAAATTTCCGGTATTAGGAATGAAACAGAAGAAGTCAACACAGAATCTGCAGACATTGAAAAGATAGGAAATATTATAAACAATGTTGTACATTTAAATTTGACAACTTAGATGAAATGGACTGATTCCTTTAAAAACACAAAAACTACCACAACGTTCACACTATGAAATAGGTAGTCTGAATTTCCTTATACCTATTAAGACCACAGCAATCATTATTTTAAAATGCCAAAAAAGAAGTATATTCAGGCCCAGGTAGTTTCACCAGAGAAATCTATCAAACATTTAGGGAAGGACTAATATAAATTCTGTAGTCTCTTGCAGAAAATAGAAAAAATACTTCTTCATCTATCTAATAAACCAAGGCTTGCCCTGATACCAAAACTACAAAAACAATAAAAAATAAATAAAACTACAGATTGATTTGATTTATGAATATAGATGTAAGCATCCTTAACAAGTACTAACAAATGGAATTCAGAAATCTATAAAAATAATTATACACCATGACCACATGGAGATTATTAAAAAATGCAAGGTGGGTTCAATACTCAAAACTTGATTGATGTGATCAATTAGTAGGCTAAATAAGAAAAATTACATGATCTTATCAATTGATGCAGAAAAGTATTTAGCAAGATCCAATATCCATTTGTGACAAAAACAAACTCAGAAAACTGGGCATAGAAAAATAACTTCCTCGCTTTTATAAAGACATCCATAAAACTCTAGAGCTAACGTTATATTTTATGTTGAAAGACTACAATCTTCCTAAGACCATATCAAGTCGAGGATGTAGGTGCTCATCGATTTTATTTAACACACTGCTGGGCGTTCCAGCCAGTGCAGAAAGTTAAGAAAAGGAAACGGGTTATACAACAGGAAAGGAAGAAAGAAAATTGTCACTATGTGGAGATGACATGATTAGTCTAGGTAGAAAATCCTGAGTAATCTACAAAATACTCTTAGAACTAATGATTAGACTACGCAGGATTGTAGGATACAAAGTATATGTACAAAATCATTGGTATTTATATGCACCAATAATGAACATGCGAACATAAACAGTTGAATATATGGCGCCATTTACAATTGCTGAAAAAAGTTACTTTGATGTCAATCATACAAAACACATATGTACTTACATATTGGAAACTACATGGCATTCTTAAATCAATGATATGAATAAAAGAAGACACCTATAGTGTTCATGAACTGGAAGATTCAACTAATAAAGATGCCAATTCTCTCCAAATCAAAACATAAGTTTGATGTAATTCCTATCAGAATACCAGCAAGACATTTTTGCAGATATTAGACAAGAGTCTTTTAAAATTTATATGGAAAGGCAAATTAACTAGCTAAAAATTACTCTTAAAAAGAATGAATATGGTGGTAGGAATCAGTGTTCCTGTTCCTAATTCCGATAAAGGTACAATAATCGACACTATGTTGTTGATAGAGGGCTAAACACACAGATCAGTGGGATGGAATGGAGAATCCAAATGTAGATTCACATACATACGCAGCTGATTTTCTACAAAGATAAAGAAACAATTTGGTGGAAGAAAAAGAGCCTTTCTTACAGACAGTGCTGGAGCAATTGGACATAAGTAGGGGAAAAATTAACCTATATCTATCTCATACTTTATTCAAAATTTACTGCTGAAGTCAACAAAATGTAAATATACAACTTCTGTTTTAAAATGTAGCAGAAAATCTTTGAGATCTAAGGCCGGGCAAAATGTTGTATTAGACTGGAAACCAAAATCATGATTCATAAAAGGAAACTCAATAAGTTGGACTTCATCAAAATTAAAGACTTGGGTTTTGTGTTAGAATTTGATGCAGTAATTCTGTGGTTGGACCTGAGATTCTGCACTTATTAAAAGCTCTCAGCTGATGATGCTAAGGCTGTGTTTCACATGCCAAACTTGAATATCAGGAGACAATAAAATGCTTGGCTCCTTACAGCTCCAAAATTACATGACTTCACAGATAAGTAGTTTTTGTTATTTTATAGTATAAGCAATGTACAGAAGTAAAAGAGAATTCAATTTCAATTTAGGGAATAATAGAAATCCCCTAAATGCCTGCTTTATAGCTAAATAGAATACAAAACAAAATCTTACCTTTTCAAATACCTTTAATATGTTCTAAAGCTTTTTTCAAATTTTTATGGCAAATGATGAACCTCTCTGATGAAAAACTGGTCAAGTGCAGCATGAAACCATTCTACACTGACCTTGTAGGCACAATACGCGCTGCCAAAACCATTCTACACTGACTGTATAAGCACAATAAGCGCTGCTGAAATGGATGTGTCATTTCATTCACTTTACTTCACATTTATGGGAATTGTGTTCTCATATTTTCAATTCATACTTTTAAACTTGTCTGAGTCCACAAGCACAGCCATCACAGGCTATAGAAAATCCTACAGAAGTTTTGAATTGTAGTATGTCATTACTCTTGGGATTATTAGATATGTTTTTTTCCCTTTCTCTGGTCTAATAGAAACTAAATCTCTTGCCGCTAAAAGTGACATTTCAACTCAAATGTGGTATATATTCAAGCTTATTTCCATATACTATCAGGTTTTTTTCCGATTTTCTGAGATAATTGAGTAACTTGAAAGGAAGGGCACACTAATTTAGAAAAATAAGATTTCATCAGAAATAAGTGGATCCTAAGAATTAGAATGATTTTGATTTTCCTTCCTGCCTTTCTTGTCTTTCTTTCTTTCTTTCTTTTTCTTTCTTTCTTTCTTTCTTTCTTTCTTTCTTTCTTTCTTTCTTTCTTTCTTTCTTTCTTTCTTTCTTTCTTTCTTCCTTTCTTTTCTCTCTCTCTTTCTCTCTCCCTCCCTCCCTTCCTTCCTTCCTTCCTTCCTTCCTTCCTTCCTTCCTTTTTCTCTTTTGGTCCTAGGGAGTGAACCTAAGGGCACTTTACCACCGAATCACACCTCAACCCTTTTTATTTTTTATTTTTTACATAGAATTTTTATGTGTTCTTGTTAGTTACAAATAATAGTAGAATTTATTTTGACAATATTATACATAATATCATATATACATGGAGCATAACTTCTAATTCTTGTGGTTGGACATGCTATGGAGTTTCACTGGTTATGTATTCATATGTTAACATAGGAAAGTTATGTCCTATTAATTCTGCTGTCTTCCCCATTCCCATCTCCCTCCCTTGCAGCCATTCCCCCCACCCAATCTAATTTAGTGAACCTCCACTCCTCCCTCCCTGCTGTCTATTTTGAGTCAGCATCTGCATATCGGAGAGAACATTTGGCCTTTGGTTTGAGGGGATTGGCTTAATTCTCATATTATCATAGCCTCCAGTTCTATCCATTTATGAGCAAATACCATAATTTCATTCTTTTTTATGGCTGAATAATATTCCACTGTGTTTTATTTTTTATACTTAGATAGGGTCTTACTAAGTTGTTTAAGGCCTCGCTAAATTGCTAAGGCTGGCCTTGAACTTATATCCTCTTGTACCAGCCTCCTGAATTATCAGAATTATATGCATATGCCACTGTGCCCAGCCAATTTCCCATATTTTAATGATACACATTCATTTAATAGGGGTGTTGTATCAGTTGTAAATATCCTACTAAAAACGACTATAAGAAAAAATATTCTTATATCTTTTTGGCTAGATTAGATGAGGAATAAAGATATATTTTTATTTGTAAGACATTTTAAAAAGATAAAAACATTGATTTGGATAAGACTTCTATGCCAGAAAAGGTTCATTGATGGTGTTTGTGAAAGATGATGAGAATGTTTGTGTCAGCATATTGTAGCAAAAAAAGCATCAAAGTAAAAAACACACCTACGGAGATTAGGGATGTCTTGGGACAGGGGAATGGTGACAGGGACTGAGTAAATGGGCACACTAGATGTTGGAGTGATGAACATGTCCTAAAATGGATCCACAGGGATGTTTACAACCCAGTAACACTAGAAATCACTGAGCTGTGTGCTTGAAATGTGTAAATTATACAATATGCAAATATTCTTTGATAAGTTGTTTTGTTTTTTTTTTAAACTGCAGTGACATTCAGGAGACCCTGAAATACAACACTGTTCCACCACTAAATAGGTGCATGACTGTGCAAACAGTATTCTCACTAAAGGTCTCTGTCTCATTATCTATGAGGATGGGGTAGGGTTAGGTGAATCCCAAAGTATTTTTTTAATGTATTTTAGTCAATATAAAAGAAAGCACTTTCATTTCTTGACAAATATCTAAGGGATGCTCCTCTAAAGGAAACTGCAATCACAAAATTTCTATTAATGATTGCCAAGAGATATTATGGAACTAAGACTTCTGAGGACCCTATTTTAATTAATGAAACACTTTGGCTTATGGAATGTTGTTATGCTTTCAAAATTTCTGAAATCCAAGCCACTATGCATGCCACAGTGAAAATGTGTGGTGAGAAAGCATAATAGGGGAGAAAGTGAAGCTGATTATAAACAATGTTTTATGTGTGACAAAGACCTTTGTAAACCTAAAAAGAAATCAATAAGCAGGACTTACTAATGCTTATGCTGTCTTAACTTAAACCCTCCACCAATAGGACACATTTATTGGGCACTGGATACTGCTAAGAGACCTTGTGGGATTCTGAAAATATGGGTACCTATTGGTATGCATATGTGTGTGTTATATATCTGTGTGTTTGTATGTGTGTGCATATAAAATAATTTTAGTTAACTTTTTTGATGATAAAATAATATGTTACTGATTAATTTTTGAAACCGATACAGTATTTGAAGAATATGAATATGCACCAAGCATTCTTTAGGTTATAGCAAATTAAGAATGACTTTTATGTGATTTTAATGTTAAAAATTCTTAATTCTTATAAAAAAAAGGATTCATCTTATATAGTTTATATGGATCCTACATGTTAATCTGAATAAATGCAATTTGCTTTAAAAATTTTGCAAAATGGAGGAAAATTCTCTAGAAAAGTCTTTGATATTTCTTTTTTCGACAGCTATTTGATAAATCTAATATTATACCAAAAAAAAAAAAAAAAGGACAATACTTGGCGTTATCCTCTGTGGTTTTTACCTGTTGGTGCAACTAACCTGGGAATCACCATGATGCCCTCCCTGTGTGCCAGACTGGAGCTGGCCAAGAGAAGAACTAGGATGGAATATGGAAAGTGGAACCAAGGCAGTGACCATGACATCGATGGTCTTCTCACAGGCAGGCAGAGACAGAAGAAGAGCTGCCTACTGGAGGCCAGTTTGTCATCTTCTTTCTGCTCTGCAGTTCTTCTTCCTGACTGTGGCACTGAGACTGTCAGTGTCCACGGATGCACCCCCAGAAGCTTGGCTATGGACACACAGTGACAATAGCTTCTCATGGACAGCTCTAAAACCTTTTCTTCCTTATGCTCCTTCGGTGACAAGACATATTTGGCTTCTCACACTGAATAGGTGGGGCTCCATCTCTAATCCTCCAACTTGTCCTCATGACCTTCACTTGACTTCCCCCAAACTCTCAGATCAATTTCTTATCCTATAATACTCAGTGCTTCTGTTCTAACAGGAATTCCTATTTGCAAGGAAAAGGAAAATCCAAGCACAATAGTTTAAAACAGTGATGATTTTTAACTAATTCGAAACTCCAAACACACTCTGCATGAAGGTGGAAAAACATGTTCCAATCACAGGATCTCCCTCCGCCAGTCATAAAATGAAGAATAAGGGAACGGCCATGGATTTACTAGCAACAATACAATAAGGCAGAGTTGGGTCCCAAGCATAGACCTCTAGAAGTAGTGGTTACAGAAAGAGGCAAAGCATGCATCCACCTCCACAAGCAGCTGTACATAAAGAAGATGACTTCCAAGGGTTCCAAGAGTTTAGACCATAGCCTCTACTTTGGCAAGAGGTGATTTGAAGTGCTTGGTTGTTCTGCAGACTGTTTCTGCACACAGTTCCAGAGATTTGTGCAGTCAGAACTATTTTCATAACACTGCTAAGGCTCTCTTTGCCGTTTTCCCTGTGTTGACATTTTAATTGATGTTGCAAAAACAGTAAGGATAAAACTTCCGGAACTTCAACATGAAGCAAGGCACTGATCCCAAGTGTTATTGGTAATCATTGTATATTTCATAACTAAAACACAGAATAAAAAATAAACCAAGGATTTCTTTGATGAAGGAGAATATCATCTCCCCATTTTGCAAATGAGGACACTGAGATACTTTTTAAAGGTCAAACAGACAGTAAGCAGTAGAACTGGGATACTAATCTGGGCAGTATGACTCCAGAAAAAAATAGTACAATCTGATTCATCCATTCACTGTATTTTTAACAGAGTACTTAATCAGAACCAGGCCCTGTTCCAGGAACTGAAGACAAAGAATAATTATCCATTTATCCATCCCTTATTCTCTCTGTGCATGCAGAGAAATCTATGTTTTCTTTTTTTGCCAGTAGTATGATTTTTAGTTCAGTTGCCTCCCTCCTCTGAGTACTTTTTGGTGTTGCTTGAATTTTAAAAATAACGAGGATATGCTATTTTGTAGAAACAATAAAGTAATTATTCTTAAGACAAAATGGAATGCAACTCGTTTTTTTTTTCTTTTGAAGAAAATACAAAGTAAAATTTCAGGTCTCAATTCAAAGAGTATAAAAAGGAAGCTTCATTCTTTCTTCTCACTCTTAAATTTTCTTTACTCCCACTACTTTCATAGCAATAGAACACAGTGCATGGAAAAATTATTTTTGAAAACTAATTTGGAAGACAAGGTCTACAAAATCTACCCATCCTACTTAGCAAATATTAAAGCAATCTTTTTAAATACAGTATTAAAAAGATTCTTTAGAAAAAAATTAACTTAAAATCCTACTAACATTATTGGATTTCAAAAATGGAGAATGCTAATGATGAATGTGCACCTGTATGCACATGTCTTAGAAAGTAACCACTTCCCTTCAGAGGAAGGGAGGCCTGTGAAGGTGAAATGCCATCTTGGACTGTGGTAGTCCCTCTATACACAGGGCACATGTTCCCAGATCCCACTGGATGCCTGAGACCATAGGTAGTACCAAACCCAAAACTTACACCATGACTTCTCCGAAATATGCATACAAATGTAATACCCGTGCCATCTAAAGTTAACTTATGACTTAGTTTGGATGCGGGGACAGTGGTAGTGGCCCCTTGAAGCCTGGGAGTAAAAGCATGGATTTCTTTTTCCCTTCCTCACAATTTCACAATTTTACCTCAGAGCCTCTCGGATTCAGCATGTGATTTATTCATTTTTTAGATTTGGAACTTCAGTCTTCTCACTTAAAGGAACTATTTTATGACTTCTCTGTCTTATTCAAATGGCCAGCATGACTACTCTTGTGCATTGAACCAATATTAAGTAAAATAAGGATTGCTTGAACAGAAGCACTGTGATACCAAGACAGTACCTCTGTCACTAAGAGAGCTCCTAAATGACTAGTGAGCATGGATGAGGAGGGACAGGGCGGGTTTGCACAAGATCCCATTTCTACTCAAAATGGCACATCACTTAAAATCTATAAATGTATTCATTGCTTGAATTTCTATTTAATATTTTTAGACTATGGTTGATTGCAGGTAATTAAAATTGTGGAAAGCAAATTTGCAGATAAGTGGTGACTGCTGGATTCTTCTTATTCCTTAATAGAGAACAGCATATACAACATCAGGAACATACTCAAGTCCTTGACCTAAAATATCTGTATGGTTTCCTCGGAACATGTTTGCTAGTTTTTTTTTTAATTGATGAAATTACTAAGATTTCTGTGTTAATATTTTCTGTTAAATTTGTTTTAATTCACATTAGTTATTTGCATAGTGGACCTATGCATAAATGCATGTTTTAGTTTCATGAGGTAAATACTGTTGCTGCTCCAAAATCTGTTTTTTTAAAGTTCTGAGAAGTTCATAGCAGGTTTTTCTCTGTTAAACTGGTAGGGTTTCTGCACAAATGGAATGTGCTAATGAGACAGTCTTATGAATCTAACATAGGGCATCTAAGTTCTTAGGACCAGTGATCTCTGTATTACAAAAGTGTTTGAAGAAAATTAAACGAGCTGATTGGAACTATTTGTTCTTCGGGGATCCAAGCTTACATCTGTCCTTCAATCTTTTAATCCAGTATTTTCCAAATTTAAATCTTAATTTGGTGGCAAACTGACCAAATAAGAATTACCTGAAGGGCTAGATAATAACACAGGTTTTCTTACCTAATTTTGTAGTTATGATTTGTATGCTTTTTTTTTTAATCTCATGAAAAGTACAGTATTCAAGTCCCACGCATCCTGGATCCATTCCTTTCTAATGTGTCAATATTAAGAAAGGAGCAGGAATATCAGGCCCATTTAAAGACACTCCACTGGAGAAGTATTACACATGGGATCACTTGATGATTCACATTATCAGATAATCTGTGAAAAGTCCCTTATAAGAACGTTGTGGATGGAGAATGCAAAGGTCTTGTGAAGCATAAAAGCATGACATGTTCAAGGAACCCAAATTAACAGAGCAGGGTGTTCAAGAAGAAGGAGTCGAGGGGGAGAAGAAGCTAGAGGACCAATCAGGTAAGCCACATTAAGGAGTTTTAACCTTTGTCAGGGGTTGACACAAAGAAAGTCACATTTTTTTTGCAATTTTTTTTTCTGGGCTGTGATGTGTAGAATAGACACCAGGGATTCAAATAAAGAGATAGTAGGAGATACAGAGTAAGGAGGGCAGTGAGAAAGAATGGTGAGTAGAAGAGCCACCAACAATGGTAAGACACTGGCATGAAAAGATGTATTTAAGGTACAGAATTTGATGTGAGTTGCAACAGAGAAAGAAGAGAAAAGAATGTTCACTAAATATCTAGCTTGGGAAACTGGATTGATGATGGGTTTCAGTTCTTAAGAGAAGGAACACAGGTGAGAGGCAAGTTTGGGGGGTGCGGTAATTGAATCAAGGGAGCTCAGGAGTTCAGCACTGAAGAGCTGAAATTGAAATGCCTGTGGATCTCCAGCTGGGTAAATAGCAGGAGGTTGGATATTGGAGCCTGAGGCTCAGGAGAGAATTGACCTGGAGTATGTATTTGAAATGAAATTGCATCAGAGGAGTGTGTGAGTGGGAATCAGGTCCGAAAGGACACAGACATTGAAAAAATGAGCAAGAGATGGGTGAGACCACAAAGGAGCCTGGGAAGGAGTCCCCGAAGTAGGAGGGAGAAACATAGGGATGTGTGACGTCACAGAAGCTCCTGAAATGCATAGGAGGTCAGGGTGGGACAGCTCATCGGTTCCTGACTACACAGGCATGCAGATGAAAATCTGGCCACGGCCATGGGATCACTGCCAAGGTGAACGTGTGGGTTCTTCCTTCAGGGTTGGCTAATGAAACCAACACTGAAATGCCCCTGGGAGATTTCAGAAGAAATCCGTGAGCCTTCATCAGTGTTTACCAAGGACTCCAATTAAATAGCCTCAGTTTTAACTGTCAGTTCCAGTTTTATCAAGCCCTCTTTTATAACATATGTTGGAACTGGTCATTCCATTTTCTGAGGTTCAGGAAATGACAGAGCTATAGCTCATCCTGCCTCCTCCCCTCTTTACACTGAAGACCTAGACAAGAACCTACGTGAATTGGATCCAGAACTCTTTTGTCCTTTTCTACCTTCCCAGAAATGCTTGGTCCAGGCTAATATCAACCCCTGTCCATCAGACTGATGTGTGGGATTTTAGGTAAGGTAAAATACCATGAAGAGAGAAGATGGTTATTCATTCTATATTTTCAGTGCATTAGTGAGTGTCTGGAACACATTTGGGCCTTAATAAATATTTATCCAATTAACAGATAAAAGGAAGAGGAAAAGAGCAATCATAATCCTTATGTTGATAAAAAGGATTGGTGGGGGAAAAACCCATTTAAAAAAAAACTATTAAGAAAGTCCCTTTGGGTGCTTGGAGTTGGTTGTTTGACCAACTTTAAAGAAAAGAAAAGAAAAGAACTGAGAGAGAGAGAGAGAGAGAGAGAGAGAGAGAGAGAGAGAGAGAGAGAGCAATCACATATTTAAGGTGGCACACACATGTCTTAACATCCGTGAGTCCCCAGAGGGCAGGTGGTTGGGGTGAGGACTCTAGTCCCTCTTGCTGCCCAGGATTAGAGGGATGGTCTGACTCTCAAACTGGGATTGGTCAGAATGTATGAAAAGGAATGCCCCAGTGTTTCGCTAGCAAGAAGGAAACACTGCCATCTCTAATTTATTTTAATTAGTATGTGTAGGCCTACTGGGGATATTTTAAGGAAGAAATCATTCTTGGCACACCTGGAGGAAGCAAGGGAAGGTTGAAAAGTGTTGAGGGATAACATCATCAGAGAAGTTGAGCTTGGTCCTCAGAGAAGCACAAGAGTGGGCTGTGCAAACTCACTGCGGTCCAGCCCTCACCCACCATCCTAAAGCCTGCCATGCAGGGGCTTCGTAGGCTGTTTCTCTGGCTATCCCTCCAGGCTATTGGATGTGGTACAGTTGGAAAAGATGTAAATATTAGAAACTAGCTGTGTGGCAGCTTTGACAGAGGTTTGTTCCTTGAAATTTAAATATCATATGCTCCCTGGGAAATATTTAATATAAAATTTTAATTCACCCAAGAGCTAGTTTTTAATATTGCTTGCTTGCTTGTTTTTTTTTCTTTTCCTACTAATGTACTCTCTCTTTTAAAATGCAACTTAGAGTTAAATAGGAAATGTAACCTTACAGCATTTAATAAATGATTTGAGAATATTTCACCCTCAATAATACCATGGAAAACATTACAGTTAGTAAAGATTGTGTTTTTTTTCAAATGATGTTCTTCTTTTTAAACAGATTTTTTTTCTCCCCATTGAACTTATATTCAATACCATTATCATCACTTACTACAGGGTAGTTTTGTCAGTATTAACTCTGTATAAATTCTGGCCTGAAATACCTTTAGGTTATTTTGTTAACTTCAAACTGGAACACTATTTTCACCCAGGGACCACAGGTATCAAAATATTAGCTGTTAATATGCTAAATGTATCCTAATACTGAAAGTTATTATGCAATAAATTATAGTCCTCAGTGGCAGTCAGGCTTAGCAAAAATCATAATAGATGAATTATGCTGAAAATGGATGGATATTCTTGTCCCTGATTGTGAAAAGTGTACAGTTAATTATATGTGTCGACTTGAGTGGACTTGGCCAGGCATGGTATCTCCCTGAAATCCCGGGAACCTGAGAGGCTAAGGCAGGAGGAGAACAAGTTTGAGGCCAGCCTGGGCAACTTAGTGAGAAGCTATCTCAGAATAAACCAATCCTCAGTATCGGGAAAAACAACCAACCACTCCATAAAACCACTACCAACAACAACAAAAGGAGTGACTGGATTAATGAATGCCCAGATGGCTGGTAAACATTATTTATGGGTGGTAAATTAAGTATGAATAACCCAAAAGGTGGCTCCCAATGGTGGCACCAGAACTGTTGCTTTGTCTAGATGCCTGTCTTTATGGCTATTCCAGGTGTCCAAGCAACCGTGCCACACCTCTTGCCCCATCTTCATGAAGCACTTTGTGATTCTCTTGTGCCTTAATTTAACTAAAATGTGGAGAGAACTGCTTGTGAAAGATAAACTAAAATAAACATTTGTGCTGATGAGAATCAGTAGACCCTAATGTGGCATAGGAAAATATTCCTTCCTAATGTGTTTGTGTAAATAGCCTCTTTTACTCTTCAAGAAGCCCTTCAATGCCAGATTAAATTTGAAATGCATTCATGAATTGCTCCCCCTACTTTTAGAAATGAATACATTCCAAATTTAATATTTGGAGCTTATATGTAACACAAATTAATTAATTTAGGGTCAAAATTTTGTGTCTAGATAAATTAAATTCAAACTGCCAAGATGTGATCCTATAAAAGCATTTAGGAGTTTGTTATTCATACAGAGAGTTTTGCTGTATGAGTGTTTTTTATTTTCTTTTTTTAAAAGAAAATCCACTTGCTATTAGGCCAGGTATCCAAATAAATCTCAAGCAAACCCAAGCCCAGCTTCTCCTGAGCTAAGGCAATGTCAAGTATAGGATTTAAGAAATGGGAACAGCAAAGCCAATGACCAGGCTCTAGGGACAGAAAACTGAAGCAGACTTCCTACAGCTATTCTGTTCTTTAATCTCACAGATATTATGTTCCAAACCAGTGTTTTCCAAATCTGAGTGCATACAAAGATCGCTTGGGGAATGATTTAAAAATGCAAATACCAGGATTCCACACTCAGAGATTTGAGTTAGTTTATGCAGACATCGTTAGGTAATCCTAATGTGCAGCTAGAATCACATGCAGTTTGAAGGGCCACTTTTGTAAACAAAAACTGGAAAAGGCAGTTCAGTGTGATGTCATGATTGATGCAAGTGAGGCTTTCTCCAGTTAAAATATTGAAACTACTTGGCTTCCTTGAAAGGCCACTGTGAGCACCAGAGCCAGCTATGGACACCAGCACTTGCTGTCATTCCCATGAACTTATCTATTCCATCCACTCTGCCACAACCTGACAGAAAAGAACCCTTGAATGGATGTGCCCTGGATGCTCTCTGTGCAGTTTTCCAGGTAACAAAGCATCTCAATGCTGCCAACCGACAATTGCTGGATTACTTTGATCTGAGAAGCCAAGATTTTTCACTTAATATTTTCCTTGAGTGTCAACAAAATAAAGTTTTAATCTTTGCTATATTTAGAAACTAATTCAGCTCTGTTCTTCAATTATTTCAGGGTTAGTTTTTCTTATAACTAACAATTATTTTGAAATATTCCATACCATAACAGAAATATCTGATTGCTTTAAGTTATTGAAAGTCTTTATATTTGGCAGTGGTAGGAGTGAGGCTATGCCAAGTAAAAGGATATGTGGCAGAACTCACTTAATTTATCTAGGTTTAGTTGAAGAAATAAAAGTAATGATTTGAAGCCCACCTAAGAGAGAGCAGAGAAGTCCTCCTGAATATATTTAGTAAATGTATTTTACTCTAGGTGTAATATAAATAATCTTCAATTTATTAAATGACAAATCATAAGGATCATTTAGATTTCTTATATTTTCCTAAGAAAAAGGTTCATAGGAATATTCATATTAATTAAATCTATTCAAAGAATATATTTTTGATTATATTGAAGCAAAAGGTATCCTTCCATATATTGTCAGTAAGAATATATACAAATTCATTTAGTATATGTAAAGCAATTTATTAATAAAAATAATTTATGGGAAATTAAAGTATATGTATTTTGTGTATATATAAATTATATATGTTATGCCTATTAAGAACTATGACTGTATTGTAACAGTACTGCAAAGTATATTTAATAAACTGAGTCTCTCAATGAAAATAATTGGAGCCCACAATAATTAAAGAATTGAAAAAATGAAATACAGCTGTGAAACTTAAATTCTGGGGGCTTAAGAAAAGCTTTTAAACTAAATAATTGATAAACCAATTCCAATCAGAAAAATATTTACACAATAAAAATAAAATTAACAAAATTTTCCTTTAAAATTGCTGATATATTGGTATATATATTCAATTCAGTCATTAAAAATTTCTCCTTCAGGGAATTGACTTTAGATGAATTGTTCTGTTTTCTATCTGGACTGGAATTGGGGGGTAGGCTTAGGTCTGGGATGGGGGTTGCAAGATCTGAAAGAGGAAGAAAAGCTCTGGTTGGGACTGCAGCGAGTGTGACGCAGGACCTGTGCATCTGGGGCCAGCCTACAGGAAAGGGGACACTGCAATAAGCCTGGACAAGTGGTGGCCCT
Source organism: Marmota marmota marmota (assembly GCF_001458135.2). Lineage (NCBI taxonomy): Eukaryota > Metazoa > Chordata > Mammalia > Rodentia > Sciuridae > Marmota > Marmota marmota. The sequence continues at coordinate 11,609,419 of NW_026000240.1, forward strand.
GTGCCTCAGGCCACTTCTCTATGTCCTGCTGAATCCCAAATTGCTTTAAAAACAGTGAGGTGGACCTGCAGAAGATTAAGTGAGTTGACCCAGCCTGGAAGAACTGGGGACGGTAGGGACTGAAAACCAGGGGAGGCTGAGGAGGCCACACTAAGCCCAGTCAGATCACACACTGCTTCTTGGCTTCTTTGAAGCCAAGAAGGCCACACACAGGAGATGCTCGAGCAGTGCTTGAACACAGGTTTCTCTCCCAGGAAGGAAGCAGGATTTCTCCTTCTGATTCTGCCTGAGCCATCCACAGCTGTTCTGGAATACTCAAGAAACATTCCTTGGCTTGGTACCATTAAGTGTGGACTCTTGAGAACTCTTGTCAAGTCACTCATGGCCTCTCTTGTGCCAAGTTCTGACTGATGCTATGTGTGGCAGATCCCCCAGGACTCAGTCCCCTGGGGGACTGGTACATGCTGGGCACACAGAGGTACAATGACGTCCCTTGTTCCTGGAAGAGATGCTATGGCCTAAATGTCTGTGCCCCCCAACTCATGTGTCTAAATCCTAATCCCCTGGTTGATGGCGTTAGAAGGTGCAGCCTTTTGGGGACAGTTCTGCCCCTATGAATGGGATTAGTGCCCTTATAAAGTAGGCCCCCAGGAGCTGGTTTGCCTCTTGTACCACAAGTGGACACAGCAAGAAGTGGGCCACCTGTGAAGCAAAAGGCAGTCCCTCACCAGGTGCTGGGTCTGCTGGCGCCTTGACCTGAGGCTGCACAGACTCCAAAACTGTGAGAAAAATGTGGTTATTTATGGCATTTTGTTACAGCAGCCCAAGCAGGCTAAGAGAGGAAGAAAGAAAGAAAGCCACGTATAAGAGAGTCATGGAAGTAAGGGCCTTTCCTCTCCGAGTGCTGGAAGTTCGACAGGGACAGAGAACTCTGAAGATTAAAAACCTGCAGGCATTTTCCTAAAGCTTTCCATGAGGCTTTATTTCCAGTAAATTAAAATTAAAAAGCAAACTTATAAATAGCTTTAACTAGTAAAGAAAACTGTTTTGTTATTGTTTCTATATTTTCAGGCTCTTTTAATTATGTAAAACAGGAATGCCTTAAACATAAAAAGGATTATTCAAAAGTAACGCCTACTTGATTCATTAATAATCACAAGTGTGTAGCTCTGCAACAGATATAAACAACATGGAAAAGAAATACCAGCTGAGGTGATCACATAGCTGTCGTGGAACATAAAGCTGGGATGTAACTGGGCTGGGGAAGCCCTAATACTATGAAGAGAGAAACTCTTCGAAGTGGAATCTGGGGACTGTCCAGAGTATGAAAGAGAGCTAAAGACCATAGCATTTTAGGGTGGAAAAAAACCTGGGCTCATCTAGTTCCAGGCTTTGTCTTTTCTCAAATGCCTCATTTTATAAGAGGGAAAACAGAGAGAAAGCCTGCCCTATGTCCCAGCACCAGAGCCAGAGTCCAAATTCTGCCCAGCAACAGGAAAGCCACCCTTGATTCCAGGGTTTATGTGCCTTAGCTAAACTGCTCTGTGCCAAGCCAGGGCTAATTCAGGTGTCTTTCATTGGAATTCCATTCTCAGGCTGACCACTCTCTATGGAAAAAATGTAGAATCATTATTTGTGCTTCTTTTAAGCAGAAGGTAATATGTGAGCCATTGCTATCTCTTCTTTGGCTCTCCTGAAAACTTCTGTGGACTGAATTGATATGTAAGTTGACACGGCCTTGAATGCATGTTTCTTATCTTATTGTGAGTATGGGTGAGTACATGCTTGTGTTTGGGAAATATATATTATGAAGATATGAATACTTTTTTTGCGGGGGGGGGGTATGGGGATCCTCCAGCCTCCACCACCCAAAGAGCTGGAATCATAGGTGTGTGCCACTGTGCCCAGCTGTTTCTCAGTTCAAGTGGGTCATGCACATTTGAGTTTCTGAGTTATATCTGGGCCATTTGTTGTCTGGAGACTTGATTCTTATGTGTTGTTAGCCAGAGGCATAATTTGCTGAAAAGAAACTCACAGTATGTCTGGTATGAGGCAGGCCAAAAGTAATGAATTTAGAAGTTATCCTACCTGATTACCATCTCCTATCCCAGGAGACCCTGGAGATGTAAAATCCAGAATGGGTACCTACTTTTTGTACTGTGTGTGAGCACTTAGAAGCTTAAAACTCAAAAGAAGCAGTACAGCTACAGTCCCCTTGGGTAAAACTCTTTGTATAATTTCCAAAATTCAATCCTTGTCTTCTTTGTGAATAACTGCCTACTATTTCCACAGTTTCTTGGAAGAGTAAATAGGTAAAACAGTTGAAAGTGAATTCTGGAAACTGTCACTCTGGGTAGAATCTTGACCATACTATTCATTAGCTGTGTGGTTTTAGTGGGCTTTTTATTGTTTCTTTATTATCAAGTCTAAACTTGGACTCTACCCTTAGGAACTGGTAATTGGCCTGGAAAAATACAAATAGCTCTGACACATGTCCATTGCAATAACTTTGACAAATTTCTGTAATTATCTGTAATTATCTGATTCTTCAGGTGCAGATAAGGGGAATGATTAGTGACTCCTAACAAATATTAGTTGAACGTGAGTAAATACATATTTAAGCTGCTTCATATTTTCAGCTTGTTTTACCTCAATTGTTATCCTTCTTTTCAGTTGATAGAGCTGAGAGCCAAAAAGAGATCTCATAGTAGCTGAGACTCAGAAGTTGAAAGTTCCAGTTTTGAGGCACCTGAGTCTAACTCTGAAGACCCAGAATCACAACTTATATAGTAGCAAAGAGCTAGATATCTTTTCTGAGGATCCAAGAATGCCTGTCTGCCTTTGTTTACAACAGTGTCAGTGTTGTACCTGATGAGGTACAGACAGGCCTGACCTTAAGGGTATACCCTGCTGAGGGGTGGGAGGTGCTGACTCACAGTGGGACTCTATGATCATAACAAAGAGCCATATACAGATGTTTTAAAAGAAGAGGAGCTCCAAAACCAAGCCTGTGTCCTTGTACAGGAAGCTCTTAATGGTGTAAAGCAATTCCCTAAAGCAGCGTGCATCTTATTCTCAGGAAGGGACGACCTCCCACTTTTTGATTCCACTAGGATTTGCCTTAGAGAGACTGTGTTCTGTAAATAAGTTATTCCTGTGAAAGATGTTACTAAAACCCACAAAATTAGGAAGCTGGTAGAGTCTAAATCATTTCCCTAGTTCAATCATCTGCTATCTCCAGGTGTCTCATTAAACTTCAAAAGTTGTGACTTTTCCTTCCTCATAGGATTGGTGGAAAACAAATGAACCATATCTAAAGAGCTAGAATTTCCTTTTTTTTTTGAAAGTTGTTCATGGACCTTTATTTAATTTATTTATATGCAGTGCTGAGAATCAAACCCAGTGCTTCACACATCCTAGGCAAGAGCTCTACCTCTGAGCTACAGCCCCAGCCCTAAAATTTCTTATAGTACCATATTATCATTACATCATGGAAGTTCTAGGCACTTTCCAGAGTACTAAAACATCTATCCTGAAAATAAAAAACAAAACAAAATTAGAAATGGTTTTGCTCAGCCTGTATTTCAGGCCTATGCTCTATGATTACATTTGATAAAGCTTAAGAGCAGACACAACTAAATTAAGTGGTTTAGGGGTATATACAAAAGTGTTAAAAGCCTAAAAAAAGAGGTGGGAGATGATTGTCCCAGGAGTTTGAGCACCATTTACCTTTAGAAGGGGTTATGGGGGCATGGGGGTCAACTCACCAGGATGATTTAACAATCATAAATATATATGCATCACACATCATAGCACCTAAATACATAAAGAAAACTGTAGCAGAACTCAAGACAGGATTAGACTGCAAACAAAAGTAGCAGGGAACCATGATGTCTTACTTTCAATAATGGGTAGAATATTTGGATAATAAGATCAGTAAGAAAACTGAGGAACCAAACTACGAATCAGGGAGCTATACTTAACATTCCATGGAGCGGTCACACAGAATAAATTCTTCTCAAGTGCCTTTGGGACATTCTTCAGGATGAATAATATTTTAGGCTGCAAGACAAGTTTTAACAAATTGAAAATGATCAAAATCATGCTGTGTCCTTTCCAATCACAGTGGAATAAAACTAGAAATCAACAGCAGAAGAAAGATTGGAAAATTCACAAAATTTGGAAATTAAACACCACCTACTGTTCCAGTAGCAGATGAGAAGATAGAACTAGATTTCAGCTACTGAAATGAGAGTTAAGATGAAAAAACTATCAAGCCGCTCTATTCAAAAAATTTATTAATATGTATTTTTTAGTTATAGTTGGACACAATATCTTTATTTTATATATTTATTTTTATGTAGTGCTGAGGGCCTTGCATGTGCTAGGCAAGCGCTGTACTGCTGAGCCACAACCCTAACCCTCAATTTTTGTAGCGATGGAAACATTCTATGTCCTTATTGTCTAGTGAGGCAGCCACAAGGCATGTGTAGCTACTGAGTACCTGAAATGTGGCTATTATTACTACAAAACATATTTTAAAATTTTATTTAATCTTATTAAATTAAAAAAGCCACATGTGGCCAGTGGCTACATTATTAAGAAGTGTAGGCTAGGTCCCAGAAATCTGAGAAGAAATGGCCAATTTAGATTAATTAGGTTAACTCCTTTAGACCTAAGAGAGGGATAGCTGGGTCAAATGGTGGTTCCATTCCTAGATTTCCAAGGAATCTCCATACTGCTTTTCATGAGTGTGCCTTTTCCCCCACATCCCCACCAACACTTATTATTGCTTGTATTCATAATAGCTGCCGTTCTGACAGGAGTGAGATGAAATCTTAGAGTAGTTTTGATTTGCATTTCTCTAACTGCTAGAGATGTTGAACATTTTTTCATACATTTGTTGATTGATTGTATATACTCTTCTGAGAAGTGTCTGTTCAGGTCTTTGGCCCATTTATTGATTGGGTTATTTAATTTTTTGGTGGTTAGCTTTTTGAGTTCTTTATATAACCTAGAGAATAGTGCTCTATCTGATGTATGAGGGGTAAAAATTTGCTCCTAAGATGTAGGCTCTCTATTCACCTCACAGATTGTTTCTTTTGCTGAGAAGAAACTTTTTAGTTTGAATCCATCCAATTCACAATAGCTAAACTGTGGGACCAACCTAGATGCTCCCAGTAGATGAATGGATTAAAAAAATGTGGCATATATACACAATGGAATATTACTCAGCAATAAAAGAGAATAAAATCATGGCATTTGCAGGTAAATGGATGGAGTTGGAGAAGATAATGCTAAGTGAAGTTATCTAATCCCCAAAAACCAAATGCCAAATGTTTTCTCTGATATAAGGTGACTGACTCATAGTGGGGTAGGGAAGGGGAGCCTGGGAGAAATAGATGAACTCTAGATCATAGGAGGGAAAGGGAGGGGCAGGGGGTTAGCAATGATGGTGGAATGTGATGGACATTATTATCCAAAGTACATGTATGAAGACACAAATTGGTGTGAACATATGAATATGAAAAATTATGCTCTATTGAAATGAAAAATTGTGCTCTACATGTGTAGAAGGAATTGTAATGCATTCAGCTGTCATTTATTTAAAAAAATAAAGAAAAAAGTAAGCTAAAAAATAGATTAACTAGGTTAACAACTATGAGTTATGCCAGAACAAAATTGAGAATAGTTTTAAATACTGTAAGACTTAAACAGAAACCTAAAAGTCTTCAATGCAGTATACAGATGTGTGGATGTTGATTGAATGGCATGAATCTGTAGCTGCCCAAGGCCTGAAGGTAACTGTCTTCTAAGTGGAATTCCATCTCTCAATAGCTTCTGTCCACTGTCTATTATGCAAGGTGACTTCTCCCTTCTTGTTTTGTAAAAGAATAATTTTTTTTTTCTCACAGATTGCAAGACTGACATACAATGCCTCACATGAGGAAGTCTACAATTCGAAGAGCAGGAAGAAAAGATTAACATTAAACAGATACATGAGGTGGGAGGGAAAGGGAGAGAAAAGGGAAATTGCATGGTAATGGAGGGAGACCCTCATTGTTATACAAAATTACATATAAGAGGTTGTGAGGGGAATGGGAAAATAAACAAGGAGAGAAATGAATTACAGTGGATGGGGTAGAGAGAGAAGATGGGAGGGGAGGGAGGGGGGATAGTAGAGGATAGGAAAGGTAGCAGAATACAACAGTTACTAATAGGGCATTATGTAAAAATGTGGATGTGTAACCGATGTGATTCTGCAATCTGTATTTGGGGTAAAATTGGGAGTTCATAACCCACTTGAATCTAATGTATGAAATATGATATGTCAAGAGCTTTGTAATGTTTTGAACAACCAATAAAAAAAACTATAATAAGGAAGATTGTTTTAAGCTGGAATGTTTTTGAAAAAAAAAAATGAGTGCTAGGATACTAACCAGCTGGGTAGCCAAAACAGGCTTGAAGTTTAACACACCAGCCTAAAAAAATGCGATGAGTAAGACTCCCAGGAAGAATTACAGTCTTACAATGTAAGCAGAAAGTTAAGGAGGTAGATTTGGGTAACTAACTTTAAAATCAGGTTTTATAGTAACTTTGAGAGTGGGACTAATCTACGGTTGCCCTAAAAAAGCCCACACTCTGATAAGTAAAGGTGATATTCTCCAAACTTTGATGTACATAGCCAAAAAAAACCCCAAAAGGGCTGGGGATGTGGCTCAAGCGGTAGTGCGCTCGCCTGGCATGCGTGCGGCCTGGGTTCAATCCTTAGCACCACATACAAACAAAGATGTTGTGTCTGCCAAAAACTAAAAAATAAATATTAAAAAAATTCTCTCTATCTCTCTCTCTTAAAAAAAAAAACCCCAAAAAACAAAATCATGAGAATCATTTAAAAGTTCTTTTTTTTTTTTTGATAGGAAAACACATCCAGAGGCTTCAGAATGTTTAATATTTGAAAAGTATTTATCAACTAATGCTTTCCCAGATCCTTAGGCTTAGATAGTGACAGCAGCTAGCAAGAATTATAAATATGCTTGTGATTCTAATTTTGAATCTAAGGTACTGAGGTCATTTAAATTCTGAAAGACTCTCACTGGAACATTTTGTACCAAGCAAAACTTTTTACATTCCCCTAATGAGCTTTAATTTATTCAGATCAAGCTTTTTATTTATTAGGGAATATTTGTAGAGTGAGGGATCAGTGTAACTACTCTCATTTAATAAGACAGAAAACAGACACTAAGTAAGAAAGGCAAGCTTCTAAGTAATTGTTGAACAAGATTCATACTCTTTTTTTGGGGGGGGGTAGGTACCAGGGATTGAACTCAGGGGTATTCGACCATTGAGCCACATTCCTAGCCCTATTTTATATTTTATTAGAGACAGGATCTCACTGAGTTGCTTAGGACCTTGCTAAATTGCTGAGGCTAGCTTTGAACTTGCAATCCTCCTGCATCAACCTTTTAAGCCATTGGGATTGCAGGCATTTGTCACTGGGCCCAGGTCAAAGATTCATACTCTTAAGAGGCAGGGTTAGAAAAGGTCATGGTAAGAGAAACCAGGCAAGGGAGAGGTCCAGGTGGGGCTTGGAGGAGGACAGCTTGTGTTCAGACACTGGATGCTACCATGTGTATTTTATACTGGATCTCAGAGACTGCACTACACCAGTCATGTGCTGCAGCTGGCTTGTTCTGGCTCATGAAATATTCAGGAATCTTGTGAGCCAGTGTTTAAAAATTAAATTATATAAACCTATGATATACTATAAAATATATGATACACATTAAATTATAAATTAAAAAGCTACATTTAAAACAAAGGTAATAAATATCAAAACTCACCACTCCACATTGATTCTAATTTGCTGTTATCTGTGATCTTGGGATGACATGCTCTTTTTATCTTGGAAACACTGTAATATGCTTGTCTCTTCCAACTCTGACTCAGTGATGTCCCTTTGGTAACGTGAAGCCAATCACAGTGAGAGCATTTATTCCAAGACACTCAGCAAGTGCTATAAATCAGAACCTGACTTATTGTTTTATTGATTGTCTAGACTTAAGAAAGTAATGGGAAAAAGTTAATAATACATGTTAAGATTAATACTTTGTCCTGCTTGTAGTTATTACATTGTAACCAGCATAGAAAATTATGTATATGAAAACTATTATTTGCTTCAATAAGAGAGTAAGTTACATTATTGAAAAACGAGTTTAACAAAAGTCTTTGTTGTCTCACTTTCATCTTGCTCATTGTTGTGTGGAAATGTAACCAGCATCATGCTATCAGTTGCAACTATAATCTGACTTTGGATATAAAATTTTGCTAAAAATCAACCAAAGTATTCTGAGTATGAAGTGGCTATATGGAAGAATCAAGTGGCTATTTGTAGTTAATGATATGTAGTTAATGATACATTAGTAGTTAATGATATGTAGTTAATGATACAGTATATGTTATATGTACATATGCTTTATATAGTTAATACACACTTTAATATCATTTGTAAATTGTGTGCTATGCATCCTTTATATCAGTTAAATTTGTCATAAATGAATATATTTGCATCTACATGCATAAATGAATAAATGTGTGCGTAGACACACAAGTGCACACACACATTTTGCCTACAGAGCCAGTTAAATAATTGCTACACACCCCTGAAATGTTAATCTTAGTTCAATTTACTTATCTATTAAAACAAAAACAAACATCTTCTGTGACTAGGAAGAGAAAGAATAAGACCAGGCAATGAATGTCTAAAGTTTCTTTCTACATTGTTAAGTAATCATGAATAAAAATTAAAACAGTATTAGGTCAAATAAAAGACCTACTTTCTTGTAGTCCTGACTTTCTTCAAGACTTAAAAAGGAAAGAATGTTCTAAATGTAGAAAAATTGAAAGAATTCCTGTTAAAAACTGGAACAAGACAGAGATGCCCTCTTTTACCACTTCTATTTAACATAGTTCTTGAAACTCTAGACAGAGCAATTAGACAGATGAAAGAAATTAAAGGGATACAAATTGGTAAAGAAGAACTCAAATTATCACTATTTGCTGATGACATGATTCTATACATAGAAGACCCAAAAAAATTCCACCAGAAATTTTCCAGAACTGATAAATGAATTCAGCAAAGTAGCAGGATATAAAATCAACACCCATAAATCAAAGACATTTCTGTACATCTGCGACAAATCCTCAGAAAGAGAAACTAGGAAAACCATCACATTTACAATAGCCTCAAACACACAAACAAAAAACCTTGGAAATCAACTTAACGAAAGAGGTGAAAGACCTCTACAGTGAAAACTACAGAACACTAAAGAAAGAAATTAAAGAAGACCTTAGAAGATGGAAAGATCTCCTTTGTTCTTGGATAGGTAGAATTAATATTGTCAAAATGACCATACTACCAAAAGCACTATATAGATTCAATGCAATCCCAATCAAAATCCCAATGACATTCCTCACAGAAATAGAAAAACAATCATGAAACTCATCTGGAAAAACAAGAGACACAGAATAGCCAAAGCAATCCTTAGCAAGAAGAGTGAAGCTGGTGTCATTACTATTCCAGACCTTAAACTATATTACAGAGCAACAAAAACAGCATGGTATTGGCACCAAAATAGACCTGTAGATCAATGTTATAGAATAGAGGACACAGAGTCAAACCCATATAATTACAGTTATCTAATATTAGACAAAGGTGCCAAAAACATATAGTGGAGAAAAGATAGCCTCTTCAACAAATGGTGCTAGGAAAATTGGAAATCCACGTGGTGTAACAAAATGAAATTAAATCTCTCTCTCGCCATGCACAAAACTCAACTCAAAGCAGATCAAGAACCTAGAAATTAAATCAGAGACTTTGCACATAATAGAAAAAAAAAGTAGGCTCAAATCTCCATCATGTCAGATTAGGCCTTGGCTTCCTTCATAAGACTCCTATAGCACAAGAATTAAAACCAAAAATCAATAAATAGGAGATGACACTCCATGCCCGGAGATCTCTTCTCTGGACACAGCCTTGGTTACGTCAGACATGAATTCCCAAGCTACCTCCAAGGTCGCTGCCACTGAACCAGAAGTCTCCTGTCAATCAACAGCCACCTCACCACTACTGCCATTGTTGCTGTCTCTGATTCCTCTGCTGCCAGCCTGAGATAGCCTGGAGGTCTTCTTTCACAAAAGAAACTGCTGCCCCGGATGCATCTGAAGCCAACACTGCTGCTGACCGCTGGAGATTGCCTGGTGACACTGCCCCCACAGCTGCAGCTGCACTACTGCTGACACACTGCCTGCTGCCCAAAACCACCGTCACTACCACTGCTACTACGGCTAGAGGACTGCTTCAGAGAGATTCCAGGTTTGGTTGCACATGGCTGCACCCAGCTGCACCCATTTGGGGCCACCAGCCAAGGCCTGGGACCCGGATGCTAGCAGGTTTACCACCACAAGAGTCTCTTTCTGGGGATTCCAGCTGGGACCTACAGGTCCATTGCGGGGGTGCCCGTGGGTTTGGAGGAGCCTGGGGTCTTCCTGCTGAGAGTGCTGTTGGCCTTTGTCTTGCTGCTGCATATCGAGGTTGCTCCTTTGCAGGAGTCTATCCCTGGTGGTCTCTCTGCAAGTGAGAGCAGCATTGAGATCTTGGGACTGCAGTGTGACTGAGCCTGAGGTATCTGAAGCCCAGATCAATGAGATAGAGACTGGGTTTGTGAGCACTGATGTAGGTTTGGTGAGAATCTGTTGAACACTGACAGAGACAGTTCCACTTTCCAGCAAGATTTATTTTATTTTTATTTTTTGATTCACTAATCTCTCTACCATATTTGGAACAGAATGTTTTTTATCCATCAGGTGTGGAGGACAATGATATATGAGTGGTGTTTTGCATTCTTGTTGTGTTCTTATGTCTTTAATTTTTTTCTGTGTTCATATTCTTCCTCTCTCTTGTCTATTTTCTTTCCAACTTTCCCCCATCCAACAGCCAATCTGTTGGCCCTTTTTCCACTCTTCCTGTGAAATTTTATTTCTAGCTTCTCTCTTCCTCCATAGCGAATATTGCATACTACACTACCTCTGTTCTCTCATCCACCATTTGAAATTGTAAATCATTTAAACAAATATTCTGTTTGTACTATAGATAGTTATTGAACTCACCATTTTGATTTAATATGAGAAAGCAGTAGACACCTTAGTGGGAGCTATTAGGTTTAAGGCTATATATTGTGTACACTGGGTGCTATTGATATTGATCTCACCAGTAAAGGCGAAGAGCTGAAAACCTTCAGGGACACTATAGGTCTACAGGGTAGAATTTATCCTGCTTTAGATCCATACTTTTAGATGGGAAAACACATTAACAGCATGAAAAAACAAGGGAATAAAGCACCCCAAGCAAACCAAGATGCTTCAACAACAGAAGCCACTGATTACTCAGTAGAAGAAATGTCCAAGAAGGAGTTCAGATTATGTATAGTTAAATTGATATGTGAAGTAAAGGATACTATAAGGAGTGAAATCAAAGAAAAAATACAGGAAGTGAAAGACCACTTCAATAAAGAGTTAGAGATTGTGAAAAAAAATTGTGAAAAAAAAAATGAGCAGAAATCCTTGAAATGAAAGAATCAGAAAAACAAATTATAAATTCAATAGAAAGCATCACCAAAATACTAGGCCACTTGGAAGACAGAACCTCAGACAATAAAGACAAAATGTACAATCTTAAAAGTGGAGTTGAACATGCGGAGAAGATGGTAAGAAACCATGAACAGAACATCCAAGAATTATGGGATAACATGAAAAGACCAAATTTAAGGGTAATTGGAATAGATGAAGGAGTAGAGATACAAACCAAAGAAATGCACAATCTTTTCAATGGTATACTAGCAGAAAATTTCCCAAACCTAAAGAATGGAATGGAAAATCAAGTACAAGATCCTTACAGGACCCCAAATGTACAAAATTACAGAAGACCCACACCAAGACACATTGTAATGAGAATGACTAACACAGAGAATAAAGATAAAATCTGCGAGAGAAAAAAAAAATCAAATTACGTATAGGGGGAAACCAATTTGGATCTCAACTAATTTCTCAACCCAGACCCTCAAAGCTAACAGATCCTGGAATATTGTATTTCAAGCTCTGAAAGAAAATGGATGCCAACCAAGAATTTTGTATCTAGCAAAATTAAGTTTCAGATTTGAAAATGAAATTAAAACATTCCATGATGAACAAAAATCAAAAGAATTCACAACTAGAAAGCCTACACTACAGAGCATTCTCAACAAAATATTCAATGAGGATGAAGTGATAAAAAAAAGTGAAAACCAGAAAAGGGAGGATCTACACTAAAGGGACATTCAACCAAATGGGACACTAAGACAAATCAAAAACCAGAAATAAATCAAAATGACAGGGAATACAAATCATATCTCAATAATAATCTTGAATGTTAATGGCCAACTCATCAACCAAAAGACACAGACCGGCAAATTGGATTAAAAAGCAAGACCCAACAATATGCTGTCTTAAAGAGACTCACCTCATAGGCAGAGACATCCACAGGCTGAAGGTGAAAGGATGGGAAAAAAACTTATCACTCATATGGATTGCATAAACAAGCAGGGGTTTCCATTCTCATCTCGGATAAGGTAGACTTCAAACCAAAGTTAATCAGAAGACACAAAGAAGGACATTTCATACTTCTCAAGGGAAGTATATATAAGCAGGACATAACAATTATAAATATTTATGCCCCAAACAATGGAGAATCTATGAACATCAAACAAACTCTTCTCAATTTCAAGAGTCAAATAGACCACAATACAATAATACTGGGTGACTTTAACACACCTCTCTCCTACTTGTCAGATCTCCCAAACAAAAACTAAATAAGAAAACTATAGAACTAAATAATATAATCAGTAATTTAGACTTAACAACATATATAGAATATTTAAACCATCAAATTAGCAAATATACTTTCTTCTCAGAAGCACATGGCTCTTTCTCTAAAATAGGCCTTATCTTAAGCCACAAAGCAACTCTTAGTTAATACAAAAAATCAGAGATAATACCCTGCGTTCTTTCAGACCACAATAGAATGAAATTAGAGATCAACGATAAAATAAAAATAGAGGCTACTGTAACAAATAGAGACTAAATAATACACTATTGAATGATGAACGGACAGTAGAAGAAATCAAGGATGAAATAAAAAAAATTCTTAGAAGTAAATGAGAACACAGAAACAACATATCAAAATCTCTGAGACACTATGAAGGCAGTACTAACAGGAAAGTTTATTGCATTAAGCTCATTCATTAAAATAATAAAAAGTCAACAAATAAATGACCTAACACTACATCTCAAAGCCCTAGAAAAAGAAGAACAAATCAACACCAAAAGAAGTAGAAAACAAGAAATAATTAAAATCAGAGCTGAAATCAAAACAAAAGACACAATTGAAAAAATTGAAAAAACAAAACCTTGGTTATTTGAAAAAATAAATAAAATAGATAAACTCCTGGCCATGGGTTTATCTCAAATTACTAAACTCAAATTACTAAAATACAATATGAAGAAGGAAATATCACAACGGACACATCTGAAATACAGAAGATAATTAGAAACTATTTTGAAAATTTATACTCTAATAAAATAGAAAATATAGAAGACATAGACAAACATCTAGAGACATATGACCTATACAAACTGAATGAGGAGGTCATATATGATTTAAACAGATCAATTTCAAGTAATGAAATAGAAAATGCCATCAAAAGCCTCCCAACCAAGAAAAGCCCAGGACCAGATGGATTCTCAACCGAGATCTATAAGACTTTCAAAGAAGAATTAACACCAATACTCCTCAAAGTATTCCATGAAATAGAAAAGGAGAGAACCCTTCCAAACTCATTTTATGAGGCTAATATCACCCTGATAACAAAATCAGACAAACACACATCAAGGGAAAAAAAAAACCTTCAGATCACTATCCCTGATGAACATAGATGCAAAAATTCTCAATAAAATCCTGGCAAATCACATACAAAAGCATATTAAAAACATAGTGCACCACGACCAAGTGGGATTCATCCCAGGGATGCAGGGTTGGCTCAATATACGGAAATCAATATATGTCAACATAATTCATCATTTTAATAGACGTAAAAACAAGTATCATATGATCATCTCAATAGATGAAGAAAAAAGAGTTTGACAAAATACAGCACACCTTCACATTGAAAACACTAGAAAAACTAGGGACAGTAGAAACATACTTCAACATTGTAAAAGCTATATATGCTAAACCAAAGGCCAGAATTATTCTAAATGGAGAAAAATTGAAGGTATTTCTAGTAAAAACTGTAACAAGACAAGGATGTCCTCTTTCACTACTTGTATTTAATATCATCCTTGAAACTCTAGCCAGAGCATTAGACAAAGGAAAAAAAAATATAGGGACACAAATAAGCAAAGAAGTCAAACTATCACTATTTGCTGATGATATGATTCTGTATCTAGAAGACCTAAAAAATTCCACCAGAAAACTCCTAGAACTAATAAATCAATTCAGCAAAATAATAAGATATAAAATCAACACCCATAAATCAAACACCTTCCTATATATCAGCGATGAATCCACTGAAAGAGAAGTTAGGATAATTCTATTTGCAATATCCTCAAAACCAAACCAAACAACAACAACAAAAACAAAAATACTGGGAATCAATCTAACAAAAGAGGTGAAAGATCACTACAATGAAAACTGCAGAATACTAAAATTGAAACACGGAAATTGAAGAAAATCTCAAAAGATGGAAAGATCTCCCAAGCTCCTGGTAGGGAGAATTAATATTGTCAAAATGGTCATACTACCAAAAGCATTATACAGATTTAATACAATTCCTATTAAACTCCCAATGACATTCTTCATAGAAATAGAAAAAGCAGTCATGAAATTTATTTGAAAAATAAGAGACCCAGAAAAGTAATCCTTAGCAAGAAAAGTGAAGCAGGAGGCATCACAATACCAGAACTTAAACTATACTACAGAGCTATAGTAAAACAAACAAACAAACAAACATGGTATTGGCACCAAAATAGATTTGTAGACCAATAATACAGAATAGAGGACACAGAGACAAACCCACATAAACACAGTTATCTCATACTAGACAAGGGTTCATTCACTGAATCCTAATCCTAACCCTACATTCACTGGAGAAAAGATAGCATATGCAACAAATGGTGCAGTGAAACTGGAAATTGTTACATAGCAAAATGAAATTAAACCTCTATCTCTCACCCTGCAGAAAAATCAACTCAAAGTGGATCAAAGACTTAGGCACTAGAACTGAGATCCTGTGTCTAATAAAAGAAAAAATAGGCCCAAATCTCCATGTTGGTCTGAGATCTGACTTCCTTAATAAGATTCCTAAAGTGCAAGAAGTAAAATCAAGAATCAATAAATCTGATGGATTCAAATTAAAAAGATTCTTTTCAGCAAAGGAAACAATTAATAATGTGAGGAAAAAGCCTACAGATTAGGAGAAAATCCTTACCACATGCACCTCTGATAAAGCATTAATCCCTAGGATATATAAAGAACTCAAAAAACTTAACGCCGAAAAAACAAATAACCCAATCAATAAATGGGCTAAGAAACTGAACAGATACTTCACAGAAGAAGAAATACAATTGATCAAAAAGTATATGAAAAAGTGTTCAACATCTCTAACAATTAGAGAAATGCAAATCAAAACTACTCTAAGATTTCATTTCATTCCTGTCAGAAGGGCAATCATCAAGAATACAGGCAACATTAAATGTTGGCAAAGAAGTGGTGAAAACTGTACACTCATACATTGCTGGTGGGACTGTAAATTTGTGCAACCACTGTGGAAAGCAGTATGAAGATCCTCAGAAAACTGGGAATGGAACCACCAATTGACCCAGATATCCAACTCCTCAGTTTACACCCAAAGGACTTAAAATCAGCATACTACAGTAATGCAGCCAGGTCAATGTTTATAGCAACTCAATTCACAATAGCTAGACTATGGAACCAACCTATGTGTCCCCCAGTAGATAAATGGATAAAGAAAATGTGGCATATATATTCAATGGAATATTACTCATCTTTAAAAAAGAGTGAAATTATGGCATTTGCTAGTAAATGGTTGGAATTGGAGAATATCATGCTAAATGAAATAAGCCAATCCCATAAAACCAAAGGCTGAATGTGTTCTTTTATATGCAGATGCTAATTCACAATACAGCAGAAAAGAATAGTGCTACCTTAGATTAGAGAGAAGGAAGTGATGGGAGGGCAGGGGAGGAGATGTGGGGATAGGAAAGATAGTAGAATGAAACAGACATTATTACTGTATGTATATATGTGACTATATGACCAATGATTCTGCAACATGTACACTCAGAAGAATGAGAAATTATACCCCATCTATGTATGATATATCAAAGTGCATAAATGCATTCTACTGGCTGGTATAACTAATTAAGACAAATAAAAAATATAAAAAAGGAAAATGTTATTAAAAATTTTTTCCTAGAGAAAAAAGAATCAATAAATGAGATGGATTCAAATTTCAAAACTTCTTCTCAGCAAAAAAAAAAACAATCAGTGAGGTGAATAGAGAACCTACAGAATGGGAACAAATCTTTACCACAAGCACATCAGACAGAGCACTAATCTCTAGGATATATAAAGCACTCAAAAATCTTAACACCAAAAACCCCACAAATAACCCAATCAATAAATGGGCCAGACTCTTCTCAGAAGAGGATATATAATCAATCAGCAAATATATGAAAAAATGTTCAACATCTCTAGCAATTAGAGAAATGCAAATCAAAACTATTCTAAGTTTTCATCTGACCCCCATCAGAATGGCAGCTATCAATAATACAAACAACAATAAGTTTTGGCGAGGATATGGGGGAAAAGGCATACTCATACACTGCTGGTGGGACTGCAAATTGGTGCAGCCAATTGGAAACCAATATGGAGATTCCTTGGAAAACTGTGAATGGAACCACCATTTGACGAAGCTATCCTACTCCTTGGTTTATAGACAAAGGACTTAAAAACAGTATAGTACAGGGACACAGCCACATTAATGTTTATAGCAGCACAATTCACAATAGCTAAATTGTGGAACCAACATAGATGCCCTTCAGTAGATGAATGGATAGGGAAACTTTGATATATATACACAATATTATTCAGCATTAAAAGAGAATAAAATAAGAGTATTTGCAGGTAAATGGATGGAGTTAGAGAATATAATGCTAAGTGAAGTAAGCCAATCTCAAAAAGACAAAGGCTGAATATTTTCTTTGATATGAGGATGCTGACTCATAATGGTGATGGGCAGAGGGAGCATGGGAGAAATGGAGGAACTTTAGATAGGACAAAGGAGAGGTAATGGAAGGGAAGGGGTTTGGGGGTAGAAAAGACAGTGGAATGAGTTAGACATCATTACCCTAAGTACATGTATGAAGAAATGAGTGATATGAAAATACTTTGTGTACAACCAGTGACTTGAAAAATTGTGCTCTAAATGTGTAATATGAAATGAATTGCATTCTGATGTCACATATAACAAATTAGAATAAATAATAATTTAATAAAAAAGACTATAAGCAACAATAATAGTTGGCAAGGATGTGGAGGAAAAGGCACACTCTTACATTGCTGATAGGACTGCAAATTGGTGCAACCAATCTGGAAAGCAATATGGAGAATCCTTAGAAATCCACCTTAGAATCCTTAGAAACCACCATTCGAACCAGGTATCCCACTCCTTGGTTTATACCCAAAGGACTTAAAAACAGCATACTACAGTAACATAGCCACATCAATGCTTATAGCTAAAATGTGGCACCAATATATGTCCTTCAATATATGAATGGATAAAGAAACTGTGGTATAAATACACAATGGAATATTACTCAGTGTTAGAAGAGAAAAAAAATCATGGCATTTGCAGGTAAATTGGTGAAGTTGGAAAATATCATGCTAAGTGAAGTAAGCCAATTCCAAAAAACCAAAGCTAAATGTTTTCTCTAATGGGGGGTGGGGTGGGGGAGCATGGGAGAAATGGAGGAACTTTGGATAGGCCAAAGGGGAGGGAGAAAAAGGGAGAGGGCATGAGGTCAGGAAAGATAGTGGAATGAGATGGACATCATTACCCTAGGTGAAGACACGAATGGTGTGACTCTACTTTGTGTACAACCAGAGAAATGAAAAACTGTGCTCCACTTGTGTACTATAAACTGAAATGCATTCTGCTGTCATGTAAACAAATTAGAACAAATTTGAAAAGGCTAGGTATGGAGCTCAGTGGTAAAGCACACTAGATTCAGTACCAAAAAATACATAAAATTTCTCTTTAAAAAATGATTATCATGTTTATCTCCTTGTAAAATACCTCACAGATTATAATTAAAATGTTCAGCTGTTAGCCTTAAAAAAAAGGAAAGAATGTTGACTCTAAAGTGAAGAACTTGCTGGGAAAGAAACTTCCTTCATGGAGTGGATAAAATTGTGTGGATTTCATCTATCTCTATTTTTCTTGATTTTATCAATTATTTTTTCTTTAAGCTACAAAATAGATTCTTCAGAATGATTATTTCCATCTGTATCTGAATTGAAACCAATATGATCTCCCAATATACACAGCTGAGTGCAGGAAGCTGAGAGGACAATTTATAAAGAAAGAAAGAAACAGCAAAAGCCCTGTAGTCACCATGAGAGGAGGCAAGCAGAATAATTTCCAGAATTGGAATTTGGCTAGAATGGCACATCCAAGCCCAACCACCTCCATATGTCCTCCTGGATCTGAAGTGATCGGCAATGGCCATGACGCATTGTTCCGTGTGGGACTGACTCAAGGGAAGCAGTGTCCCCGTCCAGGGATGCTTCTTCCATCCTCACCACCAGTGGCTTGGCAGGCTGGAGAAAGGCTGGGTAAAGGTGACCTGATCCGTTTTCACCATCTGCTCAAGTGTGGAATTGTGCCTCCTCCCAGTGACAGAGCTAAATGTGACTCCGTTAAAGATGAGAGGAGGAGGAAGGGATCTAATTACTTGGTAACTTTGGTCTATAAAATATGTAGGAGTGGTGCTCCAGCTGGGTTGCTCATTGGAACCACTTGTTTAGGAATCATCAATGCCAGCGACAACCTGCTGAGATGCTCCTTTGATTGGTCTGAAATGGGGCCTTTCTAAGGTACCTCATATGATTTTAATACCCAGATGGGGCTGTGGACCACTGGCTGGACACAGAGTGTTTTCCTTTAGCAGGTGCTCTCCAGAGCTCAGGCTCGTGAAGGACAAGTCAGAGCTCACATCTGCAATGTGACTATTTTGTCAGAGATTCAGGATACAATGATTTTCTTACCATCTTTGTAAAATAAGACAAAACAAAGCTAAATCTCATGTAAAAGACCTATTTACAATAATATTAAAAAGCCAGCAAATTTTATGAAACTAATATTTTATACATAAGAACAGCCAGGTCTGGTAACCTCTTTTCCTGCAAATATTTTAAAATCTTCACATCATTTTTTACAATGAATGTTATCATCTTCAACTTCAGAGTAGGCTTGGAATTCTCCTTTCTAATCTCTGCATCCTTTCTTGGAACTAAAATTCTCTTGGACTTGCATCTCTGCATTGGAATCTGAATTCCCTGAGTGTGTTTCCTGAGCTGTCGGCAGCAGCTTTCCTCTGCTCCAGAGATTGATGATGCAGTTACTCAGCTAAGACTGTTGGAACTGTTTAAGGGAATGGCCTGAGGTGTTACGTTGGCACTATTATTAGGAAGTATCTGACACCCTGGGTGTTCTTCACAAAGAGCAGAAAAACAGTTCTGTTACTGAAACCTAAGTTACCTCCATGCTGGAGACTGAACTGCACATTGCTTTCACTGACAAGTGTTAATTTATTCGAAAGCATGTAACTGATTCCCACTGCATGCAGACATACAAAACCTCAGGCTTCCCTTCCTGATGCTTCTTTGTTATTGTAGTCACGTGTACATGTCAATTAGTACTGAATCTTTATAGCAGTCCTGGGAGCTTACTAAGGGACAGAGGGGTAATATTCCTTGCCTTAGATGTGATTCACAGGGGTTGTACAACCTGGGGGAGGCTCTTGTGTCCTGCTCAGTATAATTCACTTGTGTTCTCAAAGCCACTCCAATAAACGTGTCCTCTAGTGGAAACCAGTGAGCCTCCTATGCAAACAAAACCAGGATTTTCTTTTTAATGCAATCATTCCCTAGTAAAGTTGTCTTTTGTTTTCTATAGGGGATTGGTTCTAGGACCCAAAAAAACAACTGGTAAGTTTGGTGATTGGTAAATTCAGCTAATTAGTAATTGGTTTCTGCAGGGATTAGTTCCAGGAGGTTGATTCTTATGTAAGGTTGAGTTGAAGTAATATTAGAAAGCAAATAAAATCTATGAGATTAATATTCTGCAGATAAAAATAGCTGGATTCAACCTATCTTTTCCCATAAAGATTGAAAAATTTGTCAGTCATCCTTTGGGAAGTCCTCTAGGAATCCCTTCTGCAGGATTGTCTTTCCGATTGCTCTTTCTACCTGTAGGTTCCAGGGCCCTTCCTGCCATACTGCACTGTGTTCTATTGAGTTAGACGATGTAATTTCTGAGTGGGTCCTGCCTCATCTTCACTACAATAAATTGGAAATTGCAAAATTACCTTCCTACGGTCACAGAAGTAAGTTATATATAGTTGATAGGAGTTTTCTAGGTGAGCTTAAAACATCTGAGGGAAATTTAAAGCAACTCAGTAGATTTGGGGAAACTACCTGGGATGTCCATCTGTCCTCTTCCTTCCTTTGTAACCATATTATAGTGATAAAAGAACATACAGAGGAGATAGGCTTCTCTGCATGGGTCCAAGAGAGAGAAGTTGGGCATGGTAAAAGGCCAGAGGCAGAAGATGCTCACTAGAAGCATTTGGACACATTTTACTGATTTATTTCTAACTTGTTTAAATTATGAGATGAACACACACACACACACACACCCAATAGTGCACTAAGGGTGCACATGCAGTGTGAGGGAGCATACTCACTCCCTGAGGTGGCCATAGAACCCTGTGAGCACCTCAGGCCCAGGTGGGCCTCTCCCACATGCCCAGGCTCCTGGGACAGGCAGCCACAGCTCTCTTCGTTTTGATCCCTTTTGAGGTATCCCTGAACTAGTGGATGTGACTCTATCTGCTTCCAGGCTTTGTTAACTGTAGCAAAGTTTCTGTGATTTTTATTTCATTTTGTTACTGAAGCTCATTGACATTTTGTGCAGATTTAATTTGTTAAGTTTCATTGCTTTTTAGTTAGGAGTGGAACTAACTTTTAAGGGGCTTGAAGTTTTTACATGACTTGTATTCTTTAAGAAAAAGAATAGGTAAATCTCCTTTGTTGCTAACTTAATAGATGCATTTGCTCTTGTGAGTACATTCTAGGAGGATTCTAGGAGCCTAGGAGGAGCTCAGACCAGCAGGAGGCCACCAGCTTTGGTCTCACAGGCTTCATAGTAAACACTCTTCTGTGGGCACTCTTCCATGACCAAAAAATCCAACGGCTTATCAATTCTCATTGCTGTTTCTAAACATTTTGACCATTAAAAACCGAGCTATCAGCTATGTAAGCATGCTCTATGGAGCACTGGCTAAGAGAACTCTGAAGATTGGAACACTCTGTGGTTCAGCACGGGAGCCACGAGCCACACGCGGATTGTGAGCACTGGAGCTATGGCAAGGGCAACTGAGTTAAGTGTGGCTATTTAACTTTTTAAGAGGTTTTAGTTAATTTAGATTAAAATAACCACATGTGACTCAGGGCCACCATACTGGATAATGCAGTTCTAGGCTGTGTAACTGAAAGTGGCCGAATGAGGCATGCATGTATTTAACTTTGAGACCCTAATAGTCTGTTTTCCAATGTGATTTTAAGAATTTAAAACAAAATAGTTTATATGAATTCCTATTTTCACACATTCTCATCAACTCCTGAAATTGTCAGACTTGAATTTTAGCTCTTCCTGTGGGTGTGCAGTGGTGTGATCTCTCATTGCCATTTCAATGAAGATTTCCTGATTGTTAAAGCTTTATTTAATAAAGGTTATTTTTATGCATTTATGACTATTTGGATTTTCTCTTACATGAAGTACCTGTTTACATCTTTTGTTCTTATTCTATTGGTTTGTCTGCTGCTTTCTTGTTGATTTATTGGTGTTCTACGTAAATGATATATTTTAGATACAAAATCTTTGTTGATTATATTTTTGGCAAATATCCATCTATGGGGAGCTTTTAAAAAATACTCATACACAAGTCTCACTAGGGCAATTAAATCAGGCTTTCTGTGAAAGGGATTATGGCATTTTAAAAGTGCTATTAACTTGCCCTTATGAAGGGAATGGAGCTGAACCCAGGGTAAGAAAGCACTCTCCAGCCATCAAAACTGTCTCTCTGATGCAGTATATGGTAGTGGATATGTGACCATCTCTGCAGTCAGATGATTTAAATTTGTTCCTAGGCTCTGAGAAATTTAAGCTTAATTTATTATGCCTCAATATTTCCATCTGTAAAATTGGGTGACAGCGTCTACCAATCAAATCAATACAAAATAAGCAATTATACGTAAAGTGCTTAAGTTCTCATGTGAAGCACAGCAAGTGCTCAGTAAGTACTGGCAGTCACATCATCCTTTAATCATTGTCGGTGTCGTCACCATCATTACCACTGTCATTGTCATTGTCCTCTTGTCATTGTTATCATATCATCGTCATCATCATTGTCATCACCATCAATGTCATTATTGTCATCATCATCATTATCACTGTCATCCTCATCATCATGTCATCCTCATCATCATGTCATCATTGTCATCATCACTGTCATTGTTGTCATCATCACTGTCAGTGTAATCCTTGTCATCATCATCGTCATCACCATCATCATCCAAATTTCTAATCAGCCTCTCCACAAACTGGCAGCTAGCAGCTTCCTTAATGGGAGACCCAAGAAACCTTTCCACTGAGGTCAGGAACAAAGTAAGGATGGAGAATCACTCCTCTGACACCATTCACTGTTGTTTCAAAAGTATCAGCCAATGGAGTCAGACAAAAACATTAAGCAAGTAAAAGAACAGAAAAAAAAAGAAATAAAACAGTCTCTATAATGACATAACAATGATATGATGTTATACTTAGAAACCCCAGAGAGTGGTAACACTAATTTAAGCAATAATAATTCAGTTAGGTTGCAGATGTAAAATTAAGTCAGAGCAAGATGCAGTGGCCCATGCCTGTAATACCAGAGACATTGAAGACTGAGGCAGAAAGATCAAAAGTTTGTGGCCAGCGTGGGCAACGTAGTGGAACCCTGTCTTAAAAATAGAAATAAAAAGGGCTGGGGCTATATGTCAGTGGTAGAAAGCCCCTGGGTTCAATCCCCAATACCACCAAAAAATTTAAGGAAAAAAATAAAATTATCTGGCATTCATCCACTGATGGACACCCTTACTATACATACACACTAATCAGGTATGGGACGTGGTGGTAGAGAAAACTCAACAGAAACAAAGAAGAATGGATGCTTAGAAGAATGGATTTTGTTAAATTTGGTATTTAACAAAAACATGTAAAATTTATAGGAAGCAAACTTAAAAATGTTTCAGGAGAAAGGCACAAGTGTAGAGTAAAACAGTGGCAAGACATGCCTGGCTCTTGGATAGGACAGCTAGAAATTAAAACACACCCATGGGTTAATTCACATGTTTAACACAATCCTGATTAAATTTTTTTAATGGAGTGAGACAAGTTGAAATTAGATTTGATATGAAAAACAAATATGCAAGACAAGGACTGAAAAAGAAAAACACGCAGGTGACCAACTTGTCCAGGCATGAAAACTCACTGCACCCACCTCTCTAGTTGGAGAGGTGAAACATCAGTAACAAACAGATGAATACAGCGGAACAGAACAGAAAGACCAGAAATAGACCCAAGTAAATATGGATAAGATGAGATCTCAGCTCACTCTGGGTAATGATTGACTTTTAAATAATGGCACTTTCTAATAAATGCTAAAACACCAATGGGAAAAAAGAGAAAATTATATCCATATCTTACACCAAGTACAAAAGCAAAGTCCAAATGGATCTGGAATCCAAATGCAAAAAGTTAAGACTACACAAACACCAGAAGAAAACATGGTAAATTCCTTTTAAGATGGTTTTTTTCTTCTTTCCACATCTTTTATTGGTACATTGTGATTTTACTTGATGATGGGATTTGTTGTTGCACATTCGTCCATGCACACAATACAACAACAAAAAAAATCAGGTCAATATCACTCCCAGCAGTTTCCCCCTCCCTCCCTCCCTTCCTCCCACTCCTCGTCCCTTTGCGCTACTGATTTCCCTTTGATTTTTAGGAGATTCCTGACCCCCCCCCCCATTTTTCTTTTCTTTTTTTCCTCTCTAGCTTCCACATATAAGAGAAAACATATGACCCTTGACCTTGTGAATTTGGCTTATTTCGCTTAACATAATGGTCTCTAATTCTATCCATTTTCCTGCAAAGGACATAATTTCATTCTTTTTAATGGCTGAATAAAAGTCCATTGTGTACATATGCCACATTTTCTTTAGCCATTCATCCACTGATGGACACCTAGGCTGGTTCCATAGTTTGTCTGTTGTGAATTATGCTGCTATAAACATGGAAATGCAGGTACCAGTACAGTATGATGACTTTAATTTGTTAGGATAAATACCTAGGAATGGGATAGCTGGGTCTTGGGGTAGTTCCATGCCTAGTCTTTTGAGGAACCTCCATACTGATTACCATAATGGTTGCACTATTTTGCAATCCCACCAATAGTTGTAAAAGTGTTCCTTTTTCTCCACATCCTCTCCAGCATTTATTATTATTTATATTCTTGAGTGTTGCCATTCTCACTTGAAATTAGATTTGATATATAAAATGAAGTCTCAGTGTAATTTTGATTTTCATTTCCCTAATTGCTAATGATGTTGAAATATTTTCATATATTTGGTAGATATTTGTATTTCTTCTTTTGAGAGGTGTCTGTTGAATTCATTTGTACATTTATTAGTTATTTTTTTAGTGTAAAATCTTTTGAGTCCTTTATATATTCTAGATATTAATCCTCTGTCAGAAGAGTAGCTAGTAAACATTTTCTACCATTCTATAGGTTCTCTCTTCATATTCTTAATTGTTTCCTTTGCTTTGCCGAAGCTTTTTAATTGGATTAAACTGGCTTTCCAATAAGGACTCAAAATGCAGAGCCAGTTAAAGAAAATATTAATAGTTGTAAATCATCAAAAAACCAAATAACAAGGATGTGGGGGAAGAGGTATACTTTTGCTTTGTTGGTGGGACTGCAAATTAGTATAATCACTGAAAAACAGTATGGAGATTTCTTAAAAGACAAAAATGGAACCACCATGTGTCCCAGCTATGCCATTCTTTGGTGTTGATCCAAAAGAACTAAAAATCAGCATACGATAGTGATGCTTGAGTCCCAACATTTATAGCAGTGCAATTCACAGGAGCTAAGTTACGGAACCAGCCCAGGTGCTGGATGAGGCCAGCTATCTTATCTCGTTCACAAATGAATGGATAAAAAAAAATGAGATACACACACACACACACACACTGGAGTTTTACTCAGATATAAAAAAGAATAAAATTATGACATTTTCTAGTAAATGGATGAAACTGGAGAACATTATGCTAAATGAAATCAGCCAGACTTAGAAAGTCAAGGTCAAATGTTTTCTCTCATATGCAAAAGCTAGTGGGAAAAAAAAGGAATAAAAAAGGGATATTGCAAAAAGAGAAGGGATACTAATAGAGTAGAGGAAGGGGGTTGAGAGGAAGGGAGGACGGGAAGACTTGGGAAGCACTGGGGAACTAAATCTACCAAATTATGTGACATCCATGTACAACTATACCCCGAGTCCTGCTTTTATGTATAATTATCACACACAACTCAAATAACAATAGTGATAATATATGAAAAACAAAAAGAAATGAAAAATTGTGCAGAGTTTAAAAAACATTTCATAAAAGAGAAAAAGATTTTAAAAGTCCTTAAGCATATAAAAACATTTCAAATTTATAAGTGAAATTTAAAACAACCCTGAGCTGTCATTTCTCTCCTGTCAAAATAGATAAATTAGAAAGTATGACAGTATTATTGTGTTACACAGATGAGGGTTAAGGACCTCATCACAAATTGCTGGGGGGAATACAAACTGGCATGACCTTCCTGGAAGGGAATCTGGCAATTCCTAACAAAACTGAACTTACTCTTCAACCCAGAAATCTTAATTATAAGAATTATCCTGAAGGTTAGCTTCCAACAGTGTGAAAATACTTATGCACAAAGATAGTCATTGTGATACTTTTTTTAATTGCAAAATATTGCAAGCAACCTAAAGAGAGTGGTTGAATGGATTGCATCATATCACTTTGGATTATTTTATCGCTATAAAGAATAGTGGGGAAGGTCTCTGAACTGGTGTGGAGTGATTTCTTGGATATATTGTTAAGTGGAAAAAGCAAGCTGCAAAAACATGTCTATGTGTAAGAAGGATACACATGTATTTGTAAGGGGAACAGAAAATGTTATTCAAAACGAAGGGAATGGAGTAGAAAACAACTGACCTAAATAACTATGGAAGATAATGTTTTGGCTATAAGCTATGAAAGATAAAAAGAAGTATACACAACTATAATTCTCTAGTTAATATTTTCTCCAGGGGTGTGGGTTAGCTATTCTAGAACTACTTTTTGTGTTTGCCAGAATTATGCAGGTAAGTAAGAGTTTTCTAAGAATCAGAATAAGAAGTCAAAAATAAGAAAAAGGAAATATTTAGGTGAACCCAGCACTGTGCAATGACAGGCTCTGGAAGCAAGAGACTTCAGGGACAGTGAGCACACCTGCAATCCAGACCTTGGTTTCTCAACATAATCTCCCAACAAAAGAGATCCCTGGAGACGTGGTTAATTCTAGGTCTGGGTTAAGGAAAATACAAGATGTGGCTTTTCTTACCTGCCAGCAAGTAAAGAAATGGTCAAAAGATGATAATGGCTTGCTGAAGGCCATTAGAAACCAACATGAAAGACTTCCCTATGGCTAGATGTAGGAAAACATTCTACATCTAGAATGATGTAGTAATGTTTAAGAATAGTAACAGCATGACTTACATCTTATAGATTAGAACAAATGCCTGTGGGTACATCCTGACAAATAACTAAGAGAAGAAGAAAAGACAGCTTTCCCTTACAGTAGAATTCTAACAATCAATCAGCACAGAAGGAATGATAGAAATAGGAAATTACTCTCATAATTGTTGCAAGAAAGATTCATCAATGAATGGGCAAAAGTTAGTAGGCAAGAGTATGATATGAAACAATATTTGCACCTTATCAAAATATTTCCCCACAAGAGATTTATAAATTTAAAAGGAAAAAAAAATAACATGGAGGAATCTGGCAGACACCACCTTTATACAGTGATCAAAGCTTATGGAATCATTGTAAGACATACCAGCATCATGTACTTCTTGATAGGACACACCAGTTAAGGCTAACATATTTATGTTATTCTTACCCAAAATGCACAAGCTCAATTTGATCAATAGAAAACAAATAACAGTCACAAATTGATGAATGATCCTAAAACTGACCAACAAAACAAACTGGCCAGTGGTCCTCCAGAGCATCAAAGCCATGCATGACAGACAGACTGGGGAGCTCTTATAGGCTGGGGAGAACAAGGAGCCATAAGAACATAAGGATATGTGATGAGGGATTAGATCCTGGGCCAGAAAGAGACATCAGCAGGACAATGGCAAAACTGAAATAAAGCCTGTAGTTAATTTTCTGATAATTGCGTTGTTATTTTGTAACAAATTAACAATTAACTAACAATTAGTGGAAACTAGATGATGAATATGTTGGAACTTTTTGTACTATTTTTTGCAACTTTTTTGTTGAGTCTGAAATTAGTTCACAGTAAAAGTATTTAAAAATATAGCAAGTTCCCTGTCACTTGAGTTCAAATAGGAGGTAACCAATCAATAGAGAGTTGTAGAAGAAATTCAAGGCATAGCCCGGTGGTTTGTTAGCCTTTAAGTTCTCCTTAAGCCATGAGATTTCTTCAAGAACATTAACAGAATTCTTGGTTTATAAGGGCAAATAGAGGGTTCTATATGAGCTTTGATCCAGTGCTAATCCCTTGACTATAGAAAGTGAGCTGCTAGCTCATCACAGCCAATGGTACACAATCTGAGGATCACAACATGCATTATGAAATAGTTCAGAATAAAATTATCTTAGTTTTCACTTCCAAGACGTTACATACTTGAGAACAAATACACATTGACTGACGAGTGTTCAGTCTTATACAAGATAATGACACAAAGCATTTCAACAGGGCCGGGGTTGTGGCTCAGTGGTAGAGCACTTGCCTCGTATATGAGACGCTGGGTTCCATTCTTAGCACTGCATACAAATAAATGATTAAAATAAGGGTCCATCAACAACTAAAAAATATTTTTTAAAATGGGATTTCAACAATTTAAATGAGGTGAAAATTAAACTACTGAGTGTAGATAGGACACACCTGTTAAGGCTAACATTCCAAAATAGTATTTGCAGTATGGTCCCATTTTTGTCAAAGTTAAAATACATGTATAGGAAACAGCCTCATGTTTTATAGGACAAAATATAAACAGTGGTTAAGTCTGTGCAGTGGAAGAAAGTGATTTTCTCTTTGCTTATCAATGATTTCTAAAATTTCCCCAATAAAAGTGAAAATAATAAAAATTATTAATGTTTTGAAAGAAAGCAGCACGACAATTTTTTACTTCTCTGGATAGTGAGTAATGAACTAAGCACTTCAGATGAGTAGAGGTAGCTAAGAATAACACGTCTATACTCTGGATCATCACTTGTGTTAGGATGACTTGGTAGAAACTACAAATGGGAGGTGATAAGAGAACTTTTCTGACTGTGACCATTTCAGTTGAAATAATGTCAATAATCACTCAGAGACAATTTCAAGCACTGGTAATTATTAATGTAATAATGTCACAGGAAACACTAACATCCTATGCCTGATTCATTTTATTAGTAGTTTTCTTTTAAAAGTGAAAAGAGAGGAAGTACCTTTATAAGGGGGAGGAAAAAGAACTATCCACTGGGATTTTTTTTTTTTTTGGTCTTATTTTATGGTCATATATGAAATGGAAAGAATTAATTTTGTCCTTCTCTTTAAACTGACATCCATTCTCCAGGGATCAGAATATAACACAGTGCTCCTTAAATTTTCCTGTGTGAACCAGCTTGGGAATTTTGATGACACTGGTCTTGGGTGGAAGCACAACTTTGCACAGGAATCCTCTGGATGTTTTCTAGCACTCTGGATCTTGGGCCTAATCTATACTTACTGGATCACAATCTACATTTTTCCTAGGATCTCCATCTGACCTGCATGCACATTAAAACTTGAGAGGCTCTGGTCTAAAGAACTCAGACAGTCCAGCTGACTTTGGGTCTCTCTCTAGTTTCCTATGAAAATTAGTTCACAAAATAATGGTACTTTTAAAAGATCTCAGAACCTGAAGCTGGCACTGAACTCTACTAGCAAATGAGAAAGCTTAGCTTCGCCTTGTAAAAATGTTTTTAGATAGTTAAAACATTTCCCCTAAAATAAAAATAAAATTTTCCTTGATTTTCAGGTGGCTTTCATATTTGTTTTTATTGGCTTTAATTGGCTGAATTAAAATTTTTGTGGTGAATTCAAAGCCCATCATTTATTGGCACATCCTGTCTCACTTGAGGACTGCTTCAGAATCTGCTTTTTAACCCTCCTGGTGACCTTTCGTCTCTCAGATACTGTGATGGTAGGATTAAGAACAGCTTTAGGTGGCATAACTGCTTTAGGTGGCATAATATAACTGCCACCTAAAGATTAGATTTTCAGGGCCTTGAACATGGTAGGCAAGTGTTCTACCTCTGAGCCACACCCTCACCCCACATTAAAACTTTCTCACAGAAGGATGGGGCAACCTGACTATTCTTCCTGAACATTTTAGTGGTGAACCACTTCTGATTATACCTACTAGAAGGCCAAAAAGAAGCCAATTGTGTGCCAGGTTTAATACTGAATTTCAATCTTACAGACACCCTCATATTGGATCATATTTAAATCCATGAAGGCCATTCTACTACTATCAGTTTTATACAGTAACTTTCACCTGATATTCTCACTTCTACTATGAGTTCCAACAAGATTTGCTGAGAATTTACTTACTAACATAAAAATTAAGCAAAGTATATTGCAAAAATAAAGCTCATGAAATACATTTAAAATCAAATACACTATTCATTGTAGTAACATTAGATACAAGCTGAAAATTTGAGCCTAAATATTTGAAAGTTACAAATACAGAAAATCAATAGGTAGTGTTT
This sequence comes from Marmota marmota marmota, assembly GCF_001458135.2. NCBI lineage: Eukaryota > Metazoa > Chordata > Mammalia > Rodentia > Sciuridae > Marmota > Marmota marmota. The sequence continues at coordinate 11,640,000 of NW_026000240.1, forward strand.
TTTCATGGAGTAAATGCAGTGCCTGCTAAAGCTTGATCTATCATTCCCTGTACTATGTATGTTGTTTTCAGAGCAAAGAAGCCACTTGGAAGAAAAGCTAAAAATGAAAGTGCTGACTCACCATGTACTCTCTCTCACCTGAGATCTGCTGCTCAAAATTATGTAAGAGTTAAGTTTTCTTTTCCTTTTTTTTTTCATCCTTAGGAAAAGTTCTCATAAGTTTTGAAAATGTTTGGTAAAATTTATAAAATTTTTAAACATTTTATAATTTGATTTAATGCTAACCTTAAAGATCATAGGCAATTTTGATAAGGGAGTCATCCATGAGCTTGTAGTTTAAGGATTTCTTACTATTGTAAAATCTATGATAATATTCCATCTAACTTCATCAAGACTTCTACAGAGATTTTTTTTTTTATTTTTTGGATATTGCATTATCTATTTACCACTAGTCATTTTTTTTCCTATAGGCACCATTTTTGGATAAATTTCTTGTTTATCACTGATGTTAAAATATTAATTATTTAGTAAACAAATCATTAAAGTTGTAAGATTATATATATTGAGCAAAGTTTTCTATTTCCACACATCATTTTATATTTTGATTTAAAGAGGGTTTGGGGCGAGTTGTACTTCATTATTCTCATAGAACAATATACTTTCACGTAAACAGGATTTGACTGTTTCGCATTTTTCTAGGTATAGTTGATTGTTTATAATTTCCAAACTATAAATAAGATTTTAAAATGAGGATTATGTATTGTGATCTTTGACATGATAATTTCCAATTTTTAAATTTTGTTTGTTTTGGTATGAGAGATTGAATCCTGGAGCAGTTTACCACTGAACTACATCCTCAGCCCTTTTTAAATTTTGATACAGGGCCTCAATAAGTTGCTAATACTGGCCTCAAACTTGGGATACTTCTGCCTCAGCCACCTGAGTCACTGGAATCACAGGTGCCTGTCTAAACCCCAATGTTCTGAAACAATATAAATTGAGTTGTTTAAAGTAACGTCAACTGAAAAAAAAGTCCCAGCAGACTGTATATAGTATACTATCACCTTTAGAAGGCTAAAACTTAGAAAATCTAAACACTGTATTGTGCTAGAAGTACAAACATGTGTGATAAAATAAGCAGGAAAAAAAAGTATGAGCAAGATCCATGAGTGCTGTAACCTCTAAGGGGTCTGCATGAGAATGGTTATAGGGGAACAGCTCACAAGGTAGCTGCAAATTATTGGAACACACACACACACACACACACACACACACTTCATCATGAATATCACTTAATTTTTAAGTGCTAGAAAACCAGCAGGTTTAGATTCTTCAGGAACAAATTAATGATGAGAATGTAGGAATCCCCTCTGAGTTGAGGGACTGTATGGAGCACTGTATTCTTTGACTACCATTTTCCAATATATATTTCAATTTATGACAAATATTTACTGATTTCTTCTGAGATTCCTACTGGCTAAACAGTGTGCATGATCATCTTTTCTAATAATGTGTTTTGTGTAGTTTGTTTTACTATTCCACTGACTTCTTAAATAGTGATATCAGAACAATAACAGTTCTGCTTACACTGCAGGAGAAAAGGAAATCTTAGATCATCCTGCTCATATTCATAGTCAATGAGATGTGGTCACAATTTAGATCAATGAATGTGTTATTCCTAGCAGAATATTTCTGGAATTATATTTTTGATTATGGAGACTCAGTGCAAGTAGACACTTGGCAAGGCTTACAATGGCTCAGAAGAATGTTCTGGAATAAATCATTTTGTTCATGCTGGGTACTGGATAGACTAGTTTTTGCAAGACTTAGAGGCAAGCTATGTTATTACTCAGATCAGTAAGGACAAGCCTCCATATTACTAGTTGCATAAATATTTTCCTTCAGAGAAAAAAGAAAACCTCTCCTGGGATTTGTGAGGCAGCTTTGGGATGGAGAAGAGAAAAATAAACCCTACAAGTTAACTAATTTAACTAATTAACTTAGAAGCATGAGTTCTGAGAGTCTAGTCTGAATTTAAGCAGATCACTTGGGGTTAAGGTAAAATGCTTCACCCTTCTCGAAGCACCTTGAACTCTGTTTATTCCAAAGGTATAGATTTTGAATGAAAATGTAAAACTAACTTAAAAAAATTAAAGACTGATTGAATGAAAGCAGATCTAATGATTTTCACATCTCTTGTATTCGGTTTCTCTTTTAACACCTCAGGAAGAACATCTACTGTACCTGGCGAGGAGTCCTCTCTGATTTGCTTCTGCACCACTCCCAGTCTGAGAGGTCTGGCTTCTGATTCTCTTCATGAGAAAGTCTTCTTTCTGGGCCTTCAGAGAAGGTGGTTTCTTCATCGTCAACACCACCTCCTGATCTCTCAGAAAATGCCCCCTTTCCTTGGTCAGAACCTCCCTGGGCCTCTGCAAGGTCAGCACTGCTGCATTTCTCCAAACTGCTGACTCTGTCGCTGTCCAGAGAGGGTGTGGTGCTGATCTGCACTTTGATGGCATTGAAGATCCTGGGGTTGTCTCTCTGAGAGTCTAGCACAGTCGCGCACTCAGGGTTCATCAGGTGGTGACAGGATGTGGAATTTTCATCATCGTCATAGTAATCCCCACGTGCTAGCTTATAGATCCCATAGCTTTGTTGGAATGACAGATTGAATTCAAAGCCTCTCCTCTTGGCTAGGTGAAAATGAGAAAAAAAATCCCACAGTTAGGTGGATATAAACAACCCTTGGGTGTACATGGTGAGTAACAATAGGAAGTGCTTTCAACAAGATTGCTATCTAACTGACTATTTTCAGTTACTTCTTGTCAATTATGTGAAACAATTATTCCTTACAAAATGCAGCCGTCTTATCTCTGGTCTAATTTTCCTCCATTGCACATGAAGGGGCTTGAATTACATACAATCTGAAGAACTGCTTTATTCTTTAGGATAATCCACATAGCAAAAATTTAGCCATAAATTAGGAATCTCCCAAATAGATTCAGTTTTAGATTTTTGGTCCATCAATTCTGAAATTCATTTATTTTGGAATATAACATATTGTGTTAATTATCAAGTAACATTAAGATTACATGTTATTCAGTTAAGAATGCCACAAACAGATATAATTGCTTTAAAACTTTTGCTGTATAACACTTCTGACATTTGTGTGACTATGAATGCCTGTATTAAAAATTATACCATGCTGCCATGCGGCTTTTAAACTTTTTTAAAATGGCGAGTACATTTCTTATACAAATCAGTTTGGAATAGTTGGCTAAAAAAGTGAATGGATGTATATCTCTGTGACCTGAAGCATTTAACAGTATTACAGAGCTGATTAATTAGCAGGAATGTAGAAAATCTAAATAATGATTTAAATAAGGTAAAATATTCTAGAATTTTAGACATAATGCTGTTAGTGAGTACGATGCAAAATCTTGGTAGAATAACAAGACTGTGGCAGAAAGTGATAAAATGTTTGTGTGTGAATGCCATTCAATATTAGGTAATATATTTTAAGAAAAAAGTTTTAGCCAAGTGGTAGACAAAATGCAATTTAATACTTTAGTTGTCATCTTTGAAAACATTGCTTGTTTCAAAGAAATTTTCTACTTTGATAGTTCTGTGTTTTATAGTCCGACATATTGCTATCTTTGGTGGCAAAAGTTATGAAAAGCTATAAAGTTTCTATGGGAGTCATATGAAATATTTGATTCACTTTCTAATACACTCCAGTGTCATTCACATGCTGATTCTATTACTGAAATGTTCCCAGAACCAGAGATTTACAAGCCAATTTTGCTGACTGAAAAATATAATTTATCAGTATAATTCATTGTCATTTGAGCCAGAACACAAACAAATAAAAAATTCTATTCAGAGAAAATGGAAAAACAGAAACAGATGATCATATTTTATACACTGCCTCATTTGTGTTTCTCCTTAGGATTCCTATTAATCTAGTCCAGGAAAATTAAATTAGGATTTTAGACCTACTTTAAGAACATCAAAGGTGAGGGGAACTGAAAAGATTATTTAATTATTGATGGGCTTCCTTTTCTCCAAAAAAAAAAAAAGGTATGGAGTGACAAATTGGTAATTCAGGAACATTAAGAAAACAAAAATGTCATAAAATGCCAACTTCTTGATTAATACTTGATAAAACTGATGTCTGACTAGATAGCTTATTAGCTGTCATAATTTTGAACTACGTAAAAATGAGCAATATTTTGAAGGCATTGTAGAATATGTTAATGGAGACTCTGACTTGAGCCAGGACATGATGAGATAGTCCCAGGCAGGCTCTGAGGAGCAGCTGGACTGCCAGAGAGACTACAATGTGGCGGAACCTTCCAGGGCCAAGCTGTTCATGTAGACCACATCATTTGGCACACCAGCAGCCCTGCATGACAAAAAGTTTTATTGGTCCTGCTTTACAGTTGAGAAAACTGAGGCTCATAGAGGAAATCCAGCTAAGATGATTTATCTGTCAAAAAGATTTGACTTTGATGCTGATTCCAGAATTGAAGTAATTATCCTACATAGGAAAAAATTTCTCTACTGCCAATCAGACCCATGAGGAAAATATGTTAGCCTAAGCAAAATGACCCGGACATGCTATTTGTAGGTCGGAGGAAGAACTTTATTTATAAAGTGTAACCCACGAAAACTTTTTTTCTGTTTTATTTTGTTTTATTACTGACTTTCCTTAACGCTAAAGGTAAAATCTGAGTGAGGTCACCAATGGACATAACAAAATATAATGACATCACAGAGCTGACAGTGTTTGAGGAAGGCTAGAAAAATATGTTAGAAATCAAAGCACTTAATAATCAAAACAGTATTGAAGGAGATGTTAGTATCAGAGTCAAACCTGAACATCCCTAAGTTCCTTGAGGACAAAGACTACATCTCTTTAACATTATTAATAACAAATGGCAGAAAGTCCACAAGACTAAGGGGCCAGTCAGGCAACAGTAATAACTGACAGGGGCCTGTGTATTCAGCAAGTGGGGGAATGACCTTCCATCTTGGTCCCTTCCAGTGAAGCCACTAAGGGGGCCAGGGTGGACTGTACAATCTTGATTTTTTTTTTGAATTTTTAATATTTATTTTTTAGTTTTCGGCAGACACAACATCTTTGTTTGTATGTGGTGCTGAGGATCGAACCCGGGCCGCACGCATGCCAAGTGAGCGCGCTACCACTTGAGCCACATCCCCAGCCCTGCAATCTTGATTTTTAAAAAATGAAGCTGAAGCATTGAGTTTGATCTTAAAATTTTGGCTCATAATTAAAATTGGTTAAAAATAAGTATCAAGAGTCAGGTGTGGTGGCACAAGCCTGTAATTCCAGTGGCTCAGAGGCTGAGACAGGAGGATCCTGACTTCAAAGCTGGCCTCAGCAACTTAATAAGGCCCTTAGTGACTCTGCCTCTAAATAAATAAATAAATAAATAAATAAATAAATAAATAAATAAATAAATAAATGGCTGGGGATGTGGCTCAGTGGTTAAGTGCTCCTGGGTTCAATTCCTGGCACCCCCTGCCCACAACAAATAAATAGTATAAAGATAGGTTCAAAATAAAACATGTCTTTGAGTCAAAATCAGCTCAGGCCAGGAATGACTTATCGGTGCCTTGCTGGACAGGCAGTGACTTCCCTGTAGGAAGGAAGTGGCTGAGAGAGTGAATAAGTGAAATGACCCATGGTAACTACCCAGCTGTGTGTGGCAGGGTATTTGTCAGGACAGCCTGACTCTGTGAGGCAAGCTGAATGGCACACATGTTAATAGAAATGATATCTTTAAAAATTGGTATCTTTATGTATATTTTAAAATTGATTGATTTGGGTTGAGGGTATTAAAGTTTCTGAATCTTGTGTTTATGCTGCTTAAAAAATATTGAGCTGTTTTTAAAACTTTTTCTGTAGTGAGAAGTCTTTCATTGATTAGTAGCTTTCAAGAAACTTAAAGACCAATAGAATACAGTCCATTATTTTCTGAAACCTTATATCATGCTTTAAAAAAATAAATATAATTTATTTGTTCTGCAAAGCAAGAGCTTCTAGGATCACTAACCTTGGCTAAAACATTTAGTAGTTCTAGTCTTTTTTCTTTTAATCACATTTTGTCAACTATAATTTTAAAGTAATTATATCAGTTTATAAAATGAATAATTTTTGAGGTTAATACATCCCTTAACAGATACTCTGATTTTGTGAAAGAATAAAGGCCAAATATATCTGCTCTTTATATGAAGTATATGATTTTTAGCTGTTTACATACAGAAAGAAAATATGTCAGGCAAACAAAAGGAATCTCAAGGCTATATCCATCTCCTATGTCGACCATCTGAGATCTCTGTGTTAAAAAATCACTTAAAAACACTTTTTGCTTGGAGATCCTAGTAATGCTAGATGATTGTCAGAAACCAAAGTTAATTCTTATTTCTGTAAATTAATTCCCAGTACTGACAATCTTTTCTCTGCTTTGCACGTCTCTTTATTACCATTCCATGAAGCTGAAATGGCAAATTGTATGTGCTTACATCTGAAAGGTAAACCTATAGGAAATGTGAGTCAGAACAATTATTTTCCCTTCTTTGCTTCTGTGTCCTTCACGGAAAAAGAATGTAAAGAAAAGGGATCTTAGTTTGTTAAGGAGAAAAATTGAACATGAAACTTTTAAAGAATTAAGTCATACAGCTGATAAAACCCCTGGCCTTCTTGGGGATGAGCCACCTTTGGGTGCTTAGAATGTCATTGTGTCACTTTAGCAATAGAAAATTCATGCTGGCTCTTCATACAGTGAAAACACACTCTTGTTATCAGATTTCCCTATGGCATAACCTGAATCCTAAGAGGGAGTGGATCCTCTAAAGATCCTAAACTATCATTTGGCACAATGTTTTATGTTTGAAAACACCTTTTTTAAAAAAAATAAGCTTTTATATTTCAAGTTCTCCTTTGAAATTTTTAAATAAATGCAAATAAAATTCTGGCAATTTTAGAGGAAAATGTTACTCTGAAAGACATGTTTTTAATTTCAAATTCGATAGTGATGTGATCATTGACTGTGCTAACCAGGCTGTGGGCTTTTCTGTCTTGAGCAGTACCCAGGATGGAACATTGAGGAGGTCACTTCAGTGACAGGTCATTGTCTTACTTTCGGCTCTGGTATGGGGGCTCCCCACTTCTTAAGAAAGCCTGCACTCAAACACTTCACCAAGGCTTCACATTGTCACCAGCACTGGACTCTCGTCTCTGTCACAATAGTAAATGTTGTGAGACTGAGAGGATTGATTCACTGTTAGAGCAGGCTTGTAAATGAGTTCCTATTTTATGTTTTTTTTAAGTGAAGCATAAAAATTCATTATTAATTTTTTCTGTTGTTGCTCTGCATATTAAGCTCCAAAAGAACATCATTATTATATGTCCCATGGTCATTTCACAGACAAAATGAACTTGGCATCTGTTAACAATAAAACTTTATGATATTCTTAACAATGAAAAATCATTTTTGTCTGTTGAAAAATATCTAACTGTTACCAATACCTGATAAATGGCCAGCTCATGACTGATATTTATAAAATAACTCTGTTGTAGAATTGATTCAGAGTATACTTTGATATTTTCCAATTTCTACAACCCCAAAATAGTGTAATACAAACTGCATTTATTTAACTTAATTTTCTATCGAAGAATAACACACTTGTCTATTCTGAAAAAGAACAATTAATGGGACCATTAATTCAGTGTATACTTAGATTTATTAAGTGGCAGAACATTGTATCTTCTGTCTGGAATGACAAAATAATGTCATTTTTTTTTCTTCCTGGCAGATCAAAATATGCAGCTCATTCTTCTGTTTTTCCTGTTTTATGATGTGGAGCAACTACACTGGAGAGAGCTTTACCCTTACATCTGCCTCCCACCCCCAACCTACCTGTGCCTATCCCCTATGCTTATCCTTGGGACATATTTTTTTAAAAAAAAGTCAGTAGCAAAGCCAGATTCATATATGCATACACAATGACAAAGTCTGCCACCTTCCTCCCTTCTTGGAACTGAGGGGTTTTGCTTCCTGGTTGGGGCTGAGCAGGTTTATGTTGCTAATAGCAGAGAATCATTTGGGGACTGTTTCAGGGACTCTGCAAAATAGTAAAGATGTGTTTCTTACTGTTCCAATGACTAAGTGTGGGCTCTAGCATAATCAGTGTTTGATTCTTTCCAGAGTGTTAATACTCTCTTATCAGATGCAGGATTCTCAGCAATGTTGCTGCTGATACATAGTCCTGGCAGGGGATTTATTTTCCACTGAGAATTTTCCTAGATAAAACATCTAAGAGCCTTTGTTGACATCCTTGAGTCCTCTCTTCCTTTTTTACCTTGAAAAGTCATCATTGCACAAGTACTTCTATGGTTGCTTAAAACCTGCTGGTTGAAAAGCTACTCCAACACTGAGATGAGAATTGTTTCACATAATTGTTTTTCTATTTGCCATTTACATTTGTCCTTGACTCTTCATCCTCTACTAGGCAACTTTCTCAAGGGCCGCTTTTCTGCATCGGAGGGAATGAATATTGCTCCCAACAGCCACATTGTAGGGGACTTACTTTTTTTGCCATCTGATGCCACTGAGTAAGCACTCTGCCTGCAGTGGATGATGCAGCCACAAGGCAAGTGGGTCCAACGTTTGGACAAGACAAACACCGGGGTTACAGTGGTGGCCAGCAGGGTTAGTAGAAAGCCGAGTGTCTCAAAAGGAAGGCTCTGAAGCCCCACCGCGTGCTTGACCACCATGTGGATCTGCAAAGGGGAGAGAACTTCAGACCTAACTCCAATCCCATTTCACTTCCCAAGCCTTTCCCGCAAGCCCACGGCCCCAGTCTCCCGCTCCAGCCTCCTTCCCTGGTTGAGAAAGTTCTGCTTCTGGGCTGCCTTGCTAGGCTTTGGTGGTGGGCTCTTGGGATACACCCTACTGCGCCAGACTCCAGGGTTTGGTGAATTCTGCTCTTGGATGCTGAGCTCGCTGCCTGTTGAAATCTCCACCAGGGAAGCACAGTCTACAACACGCGGTCGCTGCCCAGACAAACGGGCAGCATCTGTGAGACCTGTACCCGGCACGCCGAATGATCTTTGTCACACCCCCCCCCTCCCCAACCTCATCTCCACCCAGGAGCGCTTGTCAGAGCAAGGCGACACTGACACTTCTCCCGCGGGCTCGACCCGGAGGCCAGAACAAAAGCCTGGTTGGCCCCCTCTCTTGTCGCTCTACAGCACAAGCGCTCCTCCTTGGTCTCCCTGCTGGGCCTGGGCGCGGTCCTCACCTGGCAGGAAAGGAGCACAGAGAAAGGGGCGACAGAAGGCGGAAAAAACCTTTCTTTCTGTTCTGAATATTCCAAATTTTGCTGGGAATTTGATCATAACACAGAAAAACTAAGTCGCCCGTTACGGAAAGTGCTCCTCAAGCCCCTCAGTTTTGAAAGGAGAGTAGTGCTTGGCTGGAAAGGTTCGGTGGCGGACTGCTCCCAGCGGGAAGCCGCCCTCCTTCCAGGGAGTGTCTAAAACCTGGCGAGGCACCTCTCTGGGAAAAGGACTTCACTGCGCATCTTTTGGTGGCTCCCCAAACCCGCGACGCTGGCCTCAACATGCACTCACACTGCCTGGCCCATACGCGCGCATTAGGAGCAAGTGCACTTTTACCATTAAAGGCAGCCAGAGAACGACTTTTGTCAGCGCTAAGATCAAAGCGAAGCGCTTCTGCGCAACGCTCCTGGTGAAGCTCCGGGTGCCGTACGGTGTCCCCCGGTTCTCACGCCTGCAGGCTCCCGCCCCTAAGGCCGCCGGCGGACCGGGTCCAAAGGCAGTGTCCGGACTCCGGGAACATCCCCCAGCGCAGCGCAGAGCGGGGCCCGGAGCATCCTCAGGAGACAACGAAAGCTCTCTCCCCGCAGCAGAAGGGGTCGCAGGAGTGGAAGCCCCACGGGAAATTTCCTGGTAGTTGGCATGGAGTCTCGGCGGCTCTTCCGAACACAGCAACTGGTGAGTGAGCGGGACCGAGAGGCCCGCCAGGAGCCCGAAGGCCGAGGCGTACACGGAGAAGAGCAGCAGCACGTAGGAGCTGGAGCAATCGGCCAGGCAGCCCCAGGGCGTGCGCACGAAGGCGCCCCAGCCGCACAGCGGGAGCGCGGAGAGCAGCAGGCTGGCTGCCCACACCGTGAGCGCCACGCCGAGCACCTGGCCAGGTCTGCCGGAGGCCGCCGGGCTCCCCTCAGCCCGGTGCAAGGTGTAAAAGTTGTAGGAGACCAGGAGAGTCGCTTTCAAGTTGCTGGAGAGGCCCTGGCATAAGTACAGCAAGGCGGACGTGGTGCACAGAGACTGGAAGTAGCCCGGGAGCTCTTTTGGCCACTGCAAAAACATGAAGATGGTCACTGACAGGACACTCAGGAGATCATCCACAGACCAGGAAGCCACGAGCATGGACACGACTGTTCTGTTCCGCATTCCCAGCAGGGTCACGAGTGAAAAAATGCTGCCCGCTAGGGCTGCAAGAGCCATCAAAAATGTCAGGCAAAAAAGATAGATATTCAGAGTTCCTGGTGAATTTAAAAGGTCCGTAGAATTATGATTTTCTTTCCACAGGCTAGAGTCATTTGCTAGTAAGTTACTGAGGAAGAAAGACATTGTCCTTGATCAATATTTAATTTCCCTTCTCAATGAGTCTGATGATTTTCTCAAAATAAAGCATGGTTGTTGCCAATCCGATGTCATTTCTCCTACCAAGTTTCCCTCTAGGTGTCCCTCAGTCCTGCAGGAAATGGTCAGGCATGGCTTCTTTAGATCTGACTTAACCCATATCTAAAAACTGAGTTCCATTTCAGGCATCAATAAGCAACTTTTCAACATTCCAATTAAAGACAGACAAACTCCAAACTCCTTTCCACAACCAAATTTCCATCAAGAAAGCAAAAACTCCTCAGGTAGATTGACAATCAATGATGTCTAGGTCCTTTTGGGTCCTTCTTATGGAGGAAAGCAGCCCGTAGCTGGATGTAATCAAACTATTCACTTTTTAGAGCAATAAAAGGATGCATTTGGTTCCAGAGCTGGATTCAGAAGCAGAGAGACTGTCAGGTAGGTTTCAGCTTTTATGGGGGGGAGAGAGAGAGAGAGAGAGAGAGAGAGAGAGAGAGAGAGAGAGAGAGAGAAAGAGAAAGAGAATATGAGCAAGCAGAGCCAGCCTGTACTCAGGCTCCCAACTGAACCTTTGTGTTCTTCAATCAGCCTGTGATCCTCTGAGCTGCAGGAAGGAGGAGTCAGCTCCAAGCAGGAAAGAAGCAGGGAAAAAAGGGAGGGGAGTTCTGTGTGAACAAAATGATGTGTATCTTCTCAGCCTGCCTCACTTGAAGCAAAACCGGTGCCCTTGCCAAGACTTCCCCTTCGGTTTTGACACATGAAACTAGTCCAGATACTGGATCAGGCTGGATGTGAAGTACAAATGTCGCCTCTGAGAGGGCTAAAGGACTCCAGTAGGTACAGGGCTCCTTTTATCTCATCTCCACTTTCCTGCTCCATAACCCACTGGAAGAAGAAAGAACATCATCCATACCATTTACGAGAGTAGGATGTAACAGGTTTCTCTTTACAAACATATTGTACAGAAAGACAAATGCCTCAGGACCTACTCTGTGGAAACTGAAAGAGTTGATCTAAGGAGTAGAATAGTGGTTACTAGAGACTAGGAAGGGAGGGAGGGATGGGAAGGTACCAAAATACAGTTAGATAGGAGTAATTATCACGTTCTGTAGCATAGTAGGGTAATTATGGTCTATAAGAATTTCTTGTGTATTTAAAAATAAGTAGAAGAGTCCAAAAGTTCCCAACACACAGAAATGATAAATATTTGAGAAGATAGAAATGCTGATCATATACATTGTACACATAAATTAAGTTATCATACTGTACACCATAAATATGTATAGGTATTTTGTGCCAACCATATATAAAATTGTATTTCAGGATGTCAGATGGCCCTCATTACAATTAACAAGACTCTGGAGGACTTGGGGTAGAGTTATATGAGCTTTAGGCTTCATTTTCTACCAATGTCATTAAGTAAGCAAGCGGTCATTTGAATCAATGACATTTCTAGATGTTCATAAGGTCAGATGACATTATAAAGGGTCTGAAGGAAGATCACTACACACAAAAAATTTTAAGTAGAGTATTTGGGGCACTGGGGTACAATGGTGGCGACTTTATAAGATGAAAAGTGTAGCCAAGAAGTGACTGACAGCTGTCATCCTGGCTGGGTGTTCATTACCTGGGTACTTGACAGTGGCATGCCTCCTTGGCTCTGCCTGTGATCCGATGGCTGCATTTCTGGGCTCAGTGCTGGAGGGCTCCGTTGGTATGGCGATGATCTAAATGAATGGAAATGGTGATAGAACTGCAATCATTCCTTTCATTTTTAAAATAACTGAAGTTCCTTTTTGAACCTGAACCTGTTCAAGTGGAAAATGACTGTTAGTCACTGTTGGCCACGCCCTTCAGTGACACTAGGCAGTTCACTCAGCTTGGCTCACTGATTGTTTGGTTTTCCTCTCCATTCAACAAATAGAAACAAAACCCACAAGTGACATCTAGCTCAGCAGTCTAGCTCTCCCTGTTGTTAGGAATGCACACACCTTGCTGAGCTGTGTGAGTAAGACAGGGCCGGGGGTATGATCATTTTAAAATGATTCAGAAAGCCCAATGATCAACAGACCTTATTTTGAATGCTTTCAGAGTTCTGACGCATGCCATGTCACTTCTTCTTGCAGATCTTATTCCTTTTTCAAAAAAATTTTTATTTGTTTTAATTAGTTATACATGACGGTAGAGTGCACTTTGATACATCATATATAATGGAGTATAATTTCTCATTCTTCTGGTTGTATATGATGTAGAATCACACCAGTCCTACAGTTGCATATACACACAGGGTAATAGGTCTGATTCATTCTACTGTCCTTCCTACCCCCCAAACCCCCTCCCCTCCCTTCACTCCCCTCTACCTAAAGTAACTCTATTCTTTTCTAGCTTCCCCCTTATTGTGAATTAACATTCACATATCAGAGAAAACATTCGGCCATTGGTTTTTTTGGCATTGGCTTATTTTGCTTAGCCTGATATTCTCTATCTCCATCCATTTACCAGCAAATGCCATAATTTCATTCTTTAAGGCTGAGTAATACTCCATCATATATATATATATATATGTGTGTGTGTGTGTGTGAGTGTGTGTGTGTGTGTGATTTTGTGTGTGTGTATTATATATAATTTATTTTTATCCATTCATCTGTGGAAGGAACCTTGGTTCCATAATTAAGCTATTGTGAGTTGAGCTGCTATAAACATTGATGTGGCTGCATCATGTAATATGCTGATTTTAAGTCCTTTGAGTGTAAACTGAGAAGTGGAATAGCTGGATCAAATGGTGGTTCCATTCCAAGTTTTCTGAGAAATCTCCATGCCACTTTCCAGAGCAAAACTATCTTTCTTCAGGATGGTATTTAATCTGGAATCTTCAATTGGTTTGGATAATAAATATCATGTTGTTAAGATATAATTAGTTAATAGTTAAAATTAGTTAAAATAAGATATAATTAGTTAATAGTGGCTGCAGTATAATTTCTGATCTGGAAGACCCTCTCCATTATTACCATTATTTCTAGATTTTCTTTTAAATATAAATTTGGAGTAGACACCTAACTACCATGCTGCTCTGGTCTCCACGATATTCCAGAAGAGTCAAGAATGCTGAACACACCTGCAAAGTTTGGCCACGGAACTGCAGCCAGGAGGGAGTTAGAACAGATAGCAGAGTTTGACTTCAGGCCTGCCCTTGCTGGGTGGGAAACTAAGGTAAAAATTCTCGTATTTTCTCTGACCTTTTCTGCATTACAAGGGGTTTATTTTTAGAGAGCTTTCTAGTTCTGAATTGGATGATTTTTTTTTAAGTTCAGGTTAACCTTATCTTAATTTTCTTTCTGTATACTTCACAATAATCAAAACTGTCATCTAATAGGAGGTGGAGCTTAGGAGCCAGTGCTCTGCGTCTGCATGTCTTCTCTTTCTCTTTCCCTGCTCTGACCCCATGGGTGCCTGTCAGGGTAGGGTGCCTGTCAGGTAGGAGTCAAGCAGCCTGCTGTGTTGGCCAGCTCAGGGATCTCGGCCACCCTGAGAATCTGTGTGGACCTGGGAAGGCTCTGTATGAGTGGGAATCACATGTGGTATGTTACCACTGAGCTTGGGCGGTGGCTCTTATTGGTGGTTATTACTGGCATCCTAGCTTATCCTAGTATAATTAGGTGCCCCTGTTGCATAGGTGAGGAAACGGAGGAAAGAAAAGGCTAATTAATTTGTCCCCAGTCACATAGTTAGTCAAGTGGTGTAGCCAGATTTTAGAACTGTGGTTGGGCTTTACATTCTTAATTACAACAGATGCATTTCCTAATAGTTTCTTCTTAGTGCTGCCTCCTCAGAGATACATCCAGTGGATGCTGATTATCATCTGCTTTGTTGCAAAGCATGTTTGCAATGTTTAATTTTCCAGAATTTTAATTTATAATGATTTACCAACCTTTATAATTTATAATGCATTATGTTTATATAATACATAAATGTATATGTTTTATAATGTATTATATATATTATAACGATTTATATGCATTAGAAAAATGATGCATTATAAAACTTTTATGCTTAGCTTTACATAATTTTATACTTCATGTATTATAAAACATAAAAGTTTGAAGTTAATCATTAAAGTACAACACTTGTCTATTTCTAGAAATATAGCACTATGCAGTCAAAGCATTTTATAATACTGGTCCAATTTAAGACTCATACTAACTTACCCGCAACATTCAATGAAAGATCTCATAAATTATCATGAGATAATTATCTACATATGTACAATTATCTACATGTTTACATATGTATAGATAACATAAAATACAAGTATATAATAAACATAAGTAATATACAGTTGTATATGCAATGATATATAACATCATATAGAGTTTTATGTAAAGAAGGTATAACTGTGTACCTATCTGGATCATATAACAGGCACTCTTGCTCTGCTGCCAAAGAAGTGACTGGCACTTTGCATAAGAGAGCCCAAATGCTGTAATTTATTTTATTACCCTTCAACATCTTATTAGAAACCTACAGTTTCTTAATACTGTGTAATTACCACAAGGCCATGATTTAACTTGGCTCTGAGTCAGAGAGACTAACTTTGTGAATATAACCTATAGTGAAGTGATAAATTCATTGTCAAGCCAAAATAGCCCTTGACATTTATGGGGATTGTTTCAAAGGTCTCAAAGTGGAAATTCCATATTTTTAGCCTATTTCATGGAAAAGACACACAAAAAGTTAGAGACATGTATGTATGTACGCATGTATGTGTGCATGCATGTAAATGTGGAAGGGCTGTTGCTGGTGGTCTGTTTTACTTACTCTAGACCTAGACCTTGACTATAGTAGTTAATGTCGACTAGCCATATGTTAAAGACAATTATCTAGAGGAGAATTTTTTTAGAGATCTGTTATGAAGCCATTGAATGGATTAGGAGTGGCAGAACCCATCCCATGGATTGAAAATATAAATAATATACATTTATCCTATACATAATTATTTACAATAATTATGTATAGGATAAATTTGTATCTAAATTTCAGAAATGTGCATTAATGGCAAACAGAATACTACAGTTCCCACCTTTATGAATCTTGTAGTCTAATAGTTTTGTGAGCTATCTTCTTCCTTCAGTTCTGTCTTTGAAAATTACCTTTCTTCCAAGGGATCCAATACAATAAATGTTTAATGCTTGGGATGCAATCATTCTGGGAAAAATGGAAGGACTGAGCTTTAAATTAGTAATGAGGCACTGCAGGTGAGATCTCTGCCCCTGACTTTGACAAGGTGCATTGGAGTCACAAAGTTTCAAAGAAATGCTCCCTATGTCTCTGTATCTAAAGGATAGAATGCATCTGAAGGATAGAATGCTACTGTGAACTACTTTCTATCACTGTAAATGATGTGCAAGGGATTCTCATTTTTTTTTTTATTTCTTCTTATTAGGGAGCTCGTGAAAATTCTCAGAGCTGGGAGAACAGTTCTTGGCTCTGGTCTGATTTAACTTTCTCTTTGTCTTGCATGGTCCATGTTACCCTGCTTCTTGGTTATTGGGGGACATTCCTACTCATTGTTCCTGTCTCATTCCAGGGATGCGAGGTATCACTTCCTTTTAAATGAAGTAATTTTTTTTAGCATTTTCAGATATATCTCAGTTGATAATCTGTAATTGCTCAAAGTTAGCTCCAGGTATCAAACCTTCATCAGCCGCATTCTCAAAGACAGTGGGTGCTCTGATTTTTTGTGGAAGGAATGTACCTCATTACCCTGGAAGGCAGCTGGTTTGCATTCAGTGCTGTAGCTTTGTTTCCTGTGCCCTCTTGGAACATCCTCATCTTGACCTGGGGACCGCAGTAACTGGAAATACATTTTATTTGATGTCTTTTGGCAGGAAAAGTAATTTTCTTATTGAGGTTCCAGCTTCTCTGGCTAAGTATAAACAACAATGACTTTGAAAGGTTTTCTTGGTTTTATTTTAGGGCTTGTCAAACTACAGTCTGTTTGGGTAAGTAAGATTTTAAGGGGACACAGTCACACCCATTCATTTACCTCTTTCAATGGCTGCTTTAAGTTACAACAGAATTCAACTATGAATGGTTTTAAAAGAGTCTGTGTGAGCCAGGGAGCCAAAAGCACTTACTATGTAAAAGCATGTAGTAGCTGGCCCGTTGAAAAGACCCTTGGTTTACCTGGAAGAGAATTTCAGAGTTAACTCATTTCTGAATGGTAGAATGTTTGGGTCATTTGTGAGATTTAGATGCATCTTGTATCTCTTTAATTTAAATAGTATATTGTATTATATAACCAATGATATGTTATACTTATAAAAATGATATATAATTATTGATAATAACATTAATAGCAACAACAATTACAGCAGCTAGATTTATTTAGTGTTTATAATGTCCTGGGAATTCTCCTAAGCTATGTAATTTTTCAACCTACCACATGAATACGAGGTTTGGCTGGTTTTCCAGACATAAGACATGACGTAGAGAGAAAGTAAATAACGTACCTCACTTCACACTGCCAGGGTGGAGGGACTGGGCTTTGAGCCTGGTGATCCAGGAGGCAGATCTCAGCTCACAGAGGCAGGGTGCATGTGCCATATGGTCTACCCTGGTCTCCAGATCTCTTGAGAAGGCAGAGGCAAACATCCCATCAGCCTCAACAAATCAGAGGAAGTGCTGGGAAAGAGAATTTGTGGAGACTATACACATCCTTTATCAGGAACCCTGAGATGCAGACGGCCTCCCATCGCGCTTTTTCTTTTCCCTATTGAGTATCATTGAGCTTCAAAGACTATAGAAATTACCTCCGAAGCTCCTACATCCCCAGGGGAAGTAAAAGTTCCCTCCCAACCCTACAGCTGAGAAGCCAGAGCATGAAAACAAAATCACTTCTTGAAGAAGAGCCTAGAGGCAGCCACTGGGGTGGAAATGGGAGTCCTCTTTGCTCTCCTTGTTCCTTATCTGCTCACCCAGGAAGGAGCTTCTCTGGGCTATGCTGAGAAGTGCCCGGGATTGGGGTGTGGAATGTGATTTATTTATGAAGGATTTTAGAATCTTGAATGAAAGAGAAATTTGCTAGGGGCCCAGAGAAAGAGCCCTGCAGAGAGGAGGCGCCCAGTAGTCATCCCCCAGTCACTGGGCGGAGATGTCGTCTGCCCGCCTGAGGATGTTTCCAGTCTCCTCTGGCTTGCTCTCGGCCCATCCCCAAGCCACTTCGCCTCACCTGTGGTCCAGTTCCTCCCTTCCATACACTGGAAAATAACAACCATCCTGAGGCACTTTATAGGGCTACTAGGAACCTTCCTAAGAGCCTAGGAGAAGTAACCCCAATTTCTGGCTCATTTGTCTCTGTTAGCAGCAGTTGGGCTTCTGAGTGCCCAGTTGGCGACAAGGAGAGACCCGCTGTCTTGTACTGAGTGCTCCCTTTCTCCACCTCTGGTGAGTATAAGAGTCCCAGAGTCACTGTCCCTCCCTCACTAGTTTTCTTCAGATGCTCAGATTTACAGACTGCAATGAAAAGGAGCCGGCGGGGCCCAAGAAACAGCCCCAGAGCTTCTGACAAAACCCAAACTCTCTGCCTGTGGAACGGCATCTGTCAGCCTCCCCCAGCACCTGACAGCCATGCTCTTCTTGCTTTCCAGGAATGCGGCTCTCTTAGATCCCCGTGTCAATGACATCATACAGCCTGTGTCATCACTGAGCTGATGTCCTTGAAGCCCATCCGTGTGGCAGCACGTGACTGCATTCCTCCATTGCAAGACGAAATGATGTTCCACCACGTGTCCACGCCATGCTTTGCTGGTCCACTTGTCTGTGATGGACACTGGCTCATGTCCCTTTCTTGGTTGCTGGGCACTATGCTGTCAGGAAGGCGCAGATATCACTTCCTGGCTGGGCTTCCGCTGGTTTTGCATCTACACAGGGAAGTGAGATTGCTGGACCGTGGGTCCTGCTTCTCTCTTTCTGATGAGCTGTCCTCATGTTTTCTCTAATGGCACCACTGGGACTCACACCAGCGGCGGACGGGGACTCCAGGTCATCCTCACCCTCACCAACACTTCTTTTCTGAAAATAGAAGACATTGATATTACTTTTACATTTAGATTTTTACCTGCTGAATTTATTGTGGCATAAGAAATTTAAAAAGAAGGTCACTTTACTTTTATTGCCCAAATAACTGTCCAGTTGCTCCAATGTAATTACATGTCATCTGTTGTTTCCCAACTGCTTTGATATGATGCCTTTAATATAGTACAATTTCCCAAATTAATTATGTTTATTTGCAAGTCTCACTTCTGACTCAAAGATCATTTTCTATTACTTCCTTTCTAATGAAACAAGACTTCAATAAATCCCACTGAAATACAGTATGAATATCAGAAAAATGTAGAAATGACAAGAACGTACACATCAATAAATTTCGTAGAGTGAATTTACCTGTTTCAACAGCATTTGATGAAAAGAAACACAAGGTTAGAGTGTCATATGTCCTTTCTGTCCCTTCCAGGTACTACCTCTCCCTGCTCAGAAAGACAAAGAATGGACAACAGTCATGTTTTTTAATATAGCAGCTTGTTCTTTGTCTTCAGTGTATATAGCATTCAAGTTCATTAACACTTCACTTTTTATCAATTCTACCACGGATGAACATTTGTGTTGTTTCCACTGTAGGGCTATTACAAACAAATGCTTGTAAATTTTATCCTGCTTGCAAAGTAATTCCTTTCTTGACAGAACACATGAGATTCCTGGTTTAGAAAGAAGAATGCAACCACAGTATCCAGAGAACTATTATTTCATATTGCTAATATCCCAAGCCCGAATTCCACATGCAGAGGGTCAGGTAACACCTGCACAAATGGTGGCTGTGTTAGAAGAGAGAATCCTGAGCTGAGGGAATGCAAATAATTCACGAGGGGCATAGATCTTCCTGTTCTGGACTGTGGAGGGAGAAGCTCTCTGTCCCCCTAGGCTGTGAGCAACCCTGCCCTTTACCTTGGAAGAAGATAGTTTCTTTATTTTCCAAAGCTGTTTGCTATAAAAACAACAGTGAAAAGAGAATCTGGACATGAGATACCCATGGAGAACTCCTGTCCCCAGGAACAGGACATGGCATCTACCATTACTATTAAGAGTTTAACATGTTCCTGGAGGTCTTAGCCAGGGCTGCGAGGAACATAGAAACAAGAGCTTAGAAGCGATAGAAGTAAAGAAAGAAATCCATCATAATGTGTAGATGATATGATCATACACATAAGAGCAAAAAGAATCTACAGACAAATGATTACACCCCAAACAAATTTCAATTCTAGGGTATAAGATGAATTTTAAAAATCAGTAGCAGAAACAACCTACTAGAAAATCTAATAAAAATACTATTTTTCATGATTTTATTCCTTGAAGCATTAAAAATTACAAAGAATCCGAGGAATTAATTTAATCAGGAACCTCAATACTTACTTTGAATAATAAAAGTGCATAAAAATGATCTAAGTAAATGGAGAGATATTCCATGGTTCTAGGTAAAGTAACTTAATAAAGAAGTAATATTATTTCTAAGTTTATCCATATATCTCAATCAAAATTCTAGTTTAATTTCTTGAAGAATACAATAAATTTAAAATTTATTTGGAAGAACTGACCTCCATGCAGAGCTGATCCAGTGCTGTGGTTTGGATATGAGGAGTCCCCCCAAAGCTCCTGATAACGCAGGCTTGTTCAGAGGTGAGACAACTAGGTTAGGAATGAACTAACCTGATCAGTCCGTCCTCATTTGAAAGGACTACATGCTGGGTGGCAGTTCTGGGCAGGTGGGGCATGTCTGGATGAGGTGGGTCACTAGGGGCATGCCCTGGAGGGGTGCATGCTCCCTGTGGCCCTTCCTCCCTTCGCTGTTTCCTGACTGCTGTGAGGTGAGCAGCACTTCTCCACCATGCTCTTCCCCATGATGCTTCCCTTGGGCACAGAGCAGTGCAGGGGCCCGTCTGTAACTGTGAGCTCCAAATAAACTTTCCATCCTCCAAGTTTCTCTTGGTAGGTTTTTGGTCACAGTGATGAAAAGCTGACAAAAACTGTCAGCGTCATAGAAAAGTAACAACACATAAAACAAAGCAATCATTACACATGTAGTGAGATATTAGCACATGAAATGTGGCGTGCCATGCAACAGAATGGAGAGAGTTCAGAGACAGGCCTTGTGCATATTCTCACAATCGTGCTGCATGAAGCACTGGCCGTAGCATAGGTAGCGATCGAACCTCACTTACTTTATGGAGAACCATAAAAATGATCTTGACCACTACCGCGTCAGAGTGATTCTAGATGGATTAAATATCTAAACACAAAATGACCAAATCATAAGTTCATTGTGATCTGAAACTATGAAGTTCTTACTTATTAATTAAAGCTTGAAACATAAACTATAACACAAGATTATTAATGAGGCTTTTTACATCAAAATTTTTAAGAATTTCTGCCCAAAAAAACCATGAACAAGGTTTAGGGAGATATGACAAAAAGAAATGTCAAATGATATGAAGGCAACTTACCAAGGAGTACCTTTAAAAGGGAAGAAGTACAGAAAGGCATCTTCGTGCTAGGGCAACCCAAATTGACATGAGCCACACAGCTTTGAGACTGAAAAAGATGAAGTTCAATAATGCCAAGATTTAGAGGACACACAGGAACATTTTTGCACTGCTGGTGGGAGAATCTGGAGGTGCGATCACCTTGGGAAAGCACTTCTCAGGGAAGTTAGGGAAACTAATTTCCTAAGTCCACACCCAGAATCTGGTAGTAGTGTGAAGCCGTCCTATGGATTCTCCAGGGGACGTTTAATGGGTGTTCATGATAGCTGTGGCCATGTGGGTGGTGAGCTGAAGGCACTGGAGGAGGGGTGGGCACAAGTGGGGAAAGTGCTGGTGAGGTGTGCTCTAGGCAACAGGGGTGCATTTTAGAAACTTGGTGTTAACAGAAGCAAAGATCCTTAAGAAGCAGAAACAACCATAGAGCATGAATCCACACCTTGTAGAGACTTAGACAAAGGTGTAAATATGGAACAAGATGAATCGGGTGCCTAAGGGAGTGGAATAGAGTCTAGAAACAAAGGGAGAAGAGGAAAAATTGTTCATTTCATCTGGGATTTCAAACTTATTTGTGCAGAGTTGCACAAATCATTCTCTAACAGTCCCTAAGATTTTTCTGTATCTTGGCTATTTCTCTCTTTCTAAATTCCATTTTAGTTATTTGTGGTTTTGCCCTTTCTTTTCTGGATTAGAGAGTAGTGAATCATCTATTTTATTGTTTTATTTAAAATACCAGCTTCTGAAATTATTTATTCTGTTTTTCTTCAACTTCTTATATTAATTTTCTTATTTTTAACTTCTTAGATTGCATATTCAATGTTCTTGTTTAGGAATGTGAGTGCTTATAGTTATTTTTAAATTTATGGCTGCATTCCATTGGTTCTGACTGGGAGTGAGAGCAGAAATGTTAAGCTGTGTGTGCTTAAACTAGATGGGAGTTTCCAATTATGAATATTGGATCAATAGCATTTTCCCTTTGGAGTTCAAATTAATCTCACTATTCCATTTCCAACTGTGTGGGTATGTTTATTTCATTGAATGACTGATTATCATTAATACTTTTCTAATCTCAAGGACAAACCCTGCCACTCACAACAGGAGTTGTGTGCTGCTTGATAAAGGGTACCTTTCTGTTTTCAGGTTTCTTTGATTCCCAGGGATTTTCCCTGGCCATGGTGCATTCTTTTTAGATGGCTTCCTCATAAAGCACAGTACAGATTTGCACAGAATGAACACGACCCGGAAGGCAGAGGATAAAGTAGGGGCATCGTAAGGATTCCATTATCATCAGTTAAAAAATTATATGCAGTAAGAACTGCTTTTTACTCAGACTGAAAATCATTTGATGGAATTTTCATTTGAAATTCCAGGTGGGAGAATATTTTTCATGTTTTTATATAATTTCTTGTTTTATTTTATTAAATGAGAAAAATGATCCACATTATTGCTCAATTTTGTAATGGATTTAAGTATTCTAGATGATCTAATATTTGGTTCATTATTATGAAAAATCCATGAGAACTTGAAAAGAAGATATATTCTCTACTTTAAGAAATGGCTGTGGGCCCTGAATTCTGGATAGCTCTGTTCCTGGATGACACCGAAGACCTGTGATTACTCTTGGAATCTTCCAGTGCCTTCATACAAGGCTCATTGCACCAGATGACTGTTTCAAGGGTGGAATTTTCTTATATGTTTTTAATTTTCTTTTTTGGGGGTGGGGCTTGTTTGTATTATAGAGACTGTTATATAAAAATCCCTTTTTAAACTATCGTTGATCAGAGGTTCCCCTAAATATTTGAAATAACCATTTCAAGATAACAATAAAGCCCAAGTTAAACATCTGGAAACCAAGGATTTAGTTACTACAAATCAAAGATCCTATGGTGAAACAGTTACGTTCTACAATAAAATTATTAGTACAATAAAATTGTGATAATATTTCACAGGAATTTTCCAGTCCCGTTTATGGTGGGATTTTATTATCCCAAAGATTCCTAGGATCTTCTTAGAGTATGTTTAGAATGAAGCTTGATTGATTTTATAGACTTTGATTGTCATAGGACTTGGCTTTTAAGAAATGAGTACCCATTTATATATTTTATAAATATCTTAAATATTTGAATATTATAGCCAAAATTTTGAAATAAAGCCAATGACAGAAACAGTTGGTAAGATAAATGATCAATATTATGAAAATTAATTTTAATGTATTTTGATAATGGGTAAAAGTTCTATAAATAATGATTTTGAAGGAGCAAAGGGAAACTTGCATGATAAATTCTCTCAGAGCCACAGTGCAGGGAGCTTCAGACTGGGTGAAAGAGCAGTCTTACCAGAAATACTTATTTCACTGAGTCGAACTAAACTGTTTTTGTATAAAAGATTATGAAAGAATAAAAGGTGAATACAGAGCCCACCATCTTCTTACCTTAGCCAAGTGTTCAAGCTCTCTGGAAAGAATCCCAGCATCCTAAACACAGCTTGATTTTGATGTAGATTGGGGTCTTTCAAGCCTTCTAAATAATGGAATTTTGAAGAAGCTTTGTGTGGAATATCTAAGAAAGAAAAAGTTTAGGTGTTGATAAAAATAATACTAACTCGTTCACTGCATGGTCGAAATGCACTAGACAAAGTCCCTTCTCAGGGCTTCACTTAAGATAGCTGTTTCCACAGTTGTGGGCTTTCATATGAAATATGAATTAGATTTACTCTTTGAATCTCCAAATGGAGAAATTAGGACTAAGTAGTAGCCATTAGAAATGGATGATATAAGGCCAACGTAAGAATTTTTTAAAACACTAGAACTCTCGAAATTCAAATAAAGATCTCCAGATGCAGTGAGATTCCCTAGCACGGAAGATGTCCTAAGAACATGAGGGTGGATTTAGAGATAATTCATGATTTCAGCTGAAGATCAGTCTGGCCACAAAAAAATGCCTCTTTCAATTCTGAAAATCTGAGATGCAGAAATACATTTTTTGGATCTTATTAAAGTAAAGTACTTTTAGAAATAAAAATACAGGCTTTGGTAACAAGATGTGGAAATTATCACTAGAGTTTAACTTCTTCTACAAGATTCTGAGGTAATAAAATCCTAGGCTAGTTAATATTTGATTGATAAAACCAGTAAGACCCACTTGTGTCTTACAAAGCTGGAAGGGGGTTGACGCAGCAGATAACCAACACACAGCTCCTATCACCTTATTTTAGGGTCAACAAGCATAATGTGAAAGTTTAAAATGTTATTTTTATTATTCCACTTAAATACATAATGTGATTAAATATGTACAATCCATGACTTTTCTAGCCCTTTTCTTTAGTTTTTTATTCTTTCCCAAACAATTCCCTTTTAGAAACCTGTGGAAACATGAAGGCCAGAGAGGCAGAATGTAACTGGGACTTTTTTTGTTTTATCAGAAAGATTACAAAAAGGGTCTTTTATCTTTTGTTACACTCTAGCACCCTTGGATAAGGTTGCATCTTGGTATTTTTCTTTGCACAGCTATTGATATTTTTACACTTGCAAAGTGATTTATAGTGCATTAAACTGTTTCATTGACATACAGTTTACATACAGTGCTAAATATAGATTTAGCACGTACCTACATAGCATTCATTATCATTTGTCTTTTGTGTCTGACAGTAGACTTTTAACATCTGCAATAGCTATGTTCTAAATTTGGGGGAGTGTATATAATGATTTATTAGGGCATATAGCTTCCCCCACTCTCTCTTCTTGGAAAGCTTATGAACCTCTGCGTTATAATCACTGTCACAAGCATTTGACACTTTTCTGAGGTCATCTTTAATAAAGAACAATGTTTTTTGATTTCGTAAGAATTGCAAGAAGGTAACTTCAAAACCGTTGTAGACACTGAGGTGTTGGGTGTTTATCTAGATTCTCTCACTGGCTACATGTCTCACACATATTCAAAATGCCAGTCATGTATGAAGTGGGGAAAACTATTGATAAATTAAAACATGCGTGAGCCTTTTGTAATTGCTTAGACTTATTCAAAATGATGGATGTTTCACTGGGAATGACAAGCTCCAAGTGACGTGGTTCCACAGCCAGCCTACTGGTCCCTGCTGAGAAGTGCAGAGGAAGTGGTAGACTGGCTGGGTTGGAGCATGGGTAACAACCACAGTCCATGCTTCAAGCCCACCAAGCAGGTATGGAGGTCCTGACGTGCTGTGAGTCACGCTGTCACGCCTTGGCAGCCAGGCCTGGGCATGGTGGAGACTCCTGCTGCATAGCCAGTGCGGCAGCAGGAACCTAGGAGCATAGCCCATCCACAGACCTCAGCCTCCAGCTTTCTGACCTCCAGGAGGAAACAGAAGTGGGCGGACCTGATTGGAAGTTGGGACTCAAGAGTTGACCAATAGCATTGGTGCTTTTCCCAAACCCTAATTAGCATAATTTGCACCAATAGCAGTCATCCGTGCTATACAAACCCCTAGACTAGTACCCTTGGAAGGAGAAAATCTGCTGTAGGGTCCCCTTTTGCACTGCACGGTCCTGTTTCTATTTTTCAGTAAATCCTACTCTTACATGCGCTCTTCTTGGTTTGTGGATTTCATTCTTCAAATTCAGGAGCCAAGAAGCCAGAAAGAAGAAACTAACAGTGAGCTGCTTGGGTCTGCGACACCTCTTGGCTACAGAGGCCTGCAACCTTAGGCAGACCACACCTGCTAGCAGAAGCAGGGGATCACAACTCGATGTGAAAAAAGTCTTATTTTCTATTGCTGGGAGTTTGGAGTATATAAAGTTGATGTTGACAGGATCATCATATTTTATGGGGCTTTAGAAATCTTAACAACATGAGAAACATTCCCCATGGAGTTAGCAGAATAAAGCACTGGTTTCTGCCTGAATTCTGTGGTTCTGAGGCTGTGCCTTTGGTAGCCCCAGGAGCAGCGGCACTGTGAGCAAGGGTGGAAGGTACTCTGGGGTCTGCCTGTGGTTTGCAGGTATGGCCTCTGGAATGTGATGGAGCTTCTCTGAGGCTACCACAAGCCCTTATGTGGTGAACTTTTCTGCCAATTAAGATTCAATTTAGAGATAACTAGAGATGGCACATCCTGGGGGTTAGTAGGTCTGGTAGTGAAAACCTCAAGTCTAGTGTCGGAGCCCCTGTGAATCAGGTAAACATAGATAACTGTTTCCACCATTTCAACTCAATCTTGACACCAATTCCTAGATGTATAATTTGCATGTAAACATCAATCATCTAACTGGGACTCATTGTTCTTATCTACTCACCTCATAGTTAGTGGTTGACTTTGTTTTGTTTTTGTTTTTGTATTTCTAAAGAGGAACCACACTCAAATGAGGGGTGCAGCCTTTCAAGTTTTAATAAGAAATGTTCAAGAACTAAATTAGCATTATAATATTTTCAGAATGATTTTTACAAAGAATTTTCAGAGACTTTTAGGATTATCATGGTATTATGCTATTATAGAATTGTGGTGAGTGGGTCAAAATTAAAATTAAATTTGGCCGAGTGCATTAAGCTGAATTTGGGGGGTAATTATCCCAAACTGGGATCTGTCACTCTCATAAGTAAAAGCCCAAAACAGAATTAATTTTAAGGGGAATGGTAATATTTCACACAGATTGAGATAGGTCTCTGAATAGCTCAATAAATTAAAAAGAAAGCATTTTATTTGTCCTTGGAAGAGCTTAAATTCTCAATCTTCTGCTAGAATCAAAGACCTGCCTCGCTGAAAGGACTCTGAATCATTAGTCAGTGCCTGGTTTGGAGAGGAGGAAGCCGAGGCTCAGATGGGTGAAGTGACTCACAGGGGCCAGGAGCTCGCTAATGACAGAGCTGGCCCAGAGTCCAACTCCATTGAGCCTTAGATAATGCTTTAACTTCTGGGAAGCATTTTTGAGATTATGAAGTTTCTTTCTTCTGATGGGCCCATGAAAAGTGCTTCGGTAATGACCTGCTGGTGATTTAGGACTTTTCCCCTCCACTGTCAATCCCAGCCTCATCTCCCTCTCTCTGCCTCCCTCAGCATCTCTGACAGGTCCTCCCCAGGCTCTGCTCTCCTCCCCAGGGCAATTGTTGCGTCAGGAAGTGGGAATACAGACTGGTAAGCCATGCACCTGCCTCCAAGACCTCTGCCATCTAGTTCAAATGTCACATCTATCCCCTGCAGGCACATGTGAGGCTTGCCTGGTGCAACTTGTCTCCCTCAAACTAGAGAATCCCTGAGTGGCCTCTTGGTTCATGCTCAGTGTTTCTCACTGAATATCTCACTGTATTGATTTTCTCTTAAGCCTGCTTCCTTTCCTTGGTGAGTATCAGTACTGTCCACTGAACCTCCTAGCCAGCATCAGTGGTCCACCATGATTTCCACTTGGATGTACCTTGATGCTTTCTGGGGAAACTTTTGAAACTTCAGAGACTTTCTGAGGGCCATGATGCGTGCCTATCATCCCAGCAGCTTGGGAGGCTGAGGCAGGAGGATTGCAAGTTTGAGATCAGCCCCAGCAATTTAGTGGGACTCTCCCTCAAAATAAAAATTAAAAAAGGACCAGAGATGTACTTCTGAGGTAAAGTGCCCCTGGGGTTCGATCCCCAGTACCAAAATATAGATAGATAGATAGATAGATAGATAGTTAGATAGATAGATAGATAGATAGATAGATAGATAGATAGATGCATCCATCCTGATGCCTGAGTCAGTCTACCCAGTTAAATCACATTCTCTGGGCGCGGTGTTTTCTTTTCCTGAGCTGCCTGACTCATTCCAATATTCAAATATGCCTAGAGACCAATGGTTGCAAGTGCATTTCAGTGGAGCATGTGGTGGGCAAACTGCTCATTTCCTGGCAGCCGGGAAACAAAAAGAGAGTGAGAGGAAGGGGGCAGGTACAAAGACACACCCCCAGTGACCTGCTTCCTCCAATTGGCACCTCCCAGCGTCCCTGAAGCTAGGAATCCATCCGTGGGTCAGAGTCCTTGTGATCAAGTCACTTCCTGTGGCTTCACCTCTCAACCTCGCTGCCCTGGGGACCAAGCCTTCAACACAAGAGCTGTCAAGGGACATTTCAGATCCAAACCACAACAACTTTTTAAACATAGCTTTCTGGGCCCAGAGTTTCTGATGAAGACAGTGTGGGGTGGGCCTGCAAATTTGTATTCTAATAGGTGCCCCAGGTGGTTAGGAATATCTCAGGTCCTGTCCCCCTCTCCTTCCTCTCTCTCCACTTCCCGCTTGCTAACCACCCACAGTCCTCTGAATCCTGCCTTCACTTTAGCACCCACCCCCTCCCCTGCATTCCTTAGATTTTGTCCTGCTTCTCCCCTCTTGACATCCTTCTTCCAGTGTCCTTCCTTCCAGTCTTACCCCCACTTCAATATTTTTCCACAGGGTAAATTTTTTTTTCTTTTTTTTTTAATTCTCCCAACTGTGGTAAAGCACTCCACATTTCCTTTTGCTTGTAGAGAATTCCTACACTGATGATGGTATTAACACTCGTGGCCTATGCCCCCCTCTGTTATTCAGTGGGTGGGTGTATGGACCCAGGGAAACCCCCTGACTGCTGCCTGTGGATTCTGGAATCCAATGTTGCAAAAGGGGGCACCACATGGCTGAGCCTGTCTTGTCTAAGCAGTGGTACCCAGGGTAGTTAACCAGTGGAATGCCTTCCATCAAGGATCTAGGGATCTCCCTGCTCCAGGTTTGCTCTCAACAGTGCACAGATTCTCTGAGCTGGGTTTACCTCATGGTCTCAAGATGACTGCCCTGCACCCTACTGATAGAAGACAACAGAAAAGTAAAGCTTCCTCTGTAAAATCAAAGAACACCTTAAAAAAATATATCAATAGTAAATTTTCTCTAACATATCATTGGCCAAAATTGCCTTAAAGGTTCATTCCTAAAGGTTCCTTAAAGGTTCATTCCATGGGCAGCGCAAATGGGATTTCTATGACTGGCTTTGTTGGACATTACACATGATTGATTCTAATGGAGCCTCAGTATTTCCAGTACCTATTTTCACTGTTGGAAAAATACCCCAATTCAGCATAATGTGAAACCATTTCTGATGTTCATTCAATTATATTCTAATTGCTTCAGGTACACTCCCATAACAGAGGCAAGAAAGGTCAAGGACACTAGTTCTCAATCTCTCTGCACTGCATTCCCGAGCAGCCTCTCAGTGTTGTCAGCCCTGGAGGAGGCGACCATGACTACTGGCCTCGCAGTTATTTGGGACAGTGAGTATTTAGAGCAGTGTTGGGCACAGAGCAGTCTCTCAATACATGCTGACGAGTATCATCAGCTGAGAAGCAGGGGGCAGAGAGCAGAGCTTCTGGCTGCATCTCACTTGACCACGTCACCAAGAAGGCTCTGCTGTGTCTTTTCAGTGGCACTCATCTTGGTCCAACGGATGACAGTAATGACCATATTGTTTTGAACAGATTTTATGTGAACGGCTGTGGTTAGGCATGTTTTTTTTTATTTGTGTTATTCATAACTGCATGAAGGGTCATAAAAGTATTCTTTCCTTTTAATAGGTTTTAACCTGTTTAGAATCGTGATTTTAACCATAAAAATTTATACAGAAAAGAATATCAACAAGGTCATGGGTTTTTAATGCAAATAGTTTTTTTTTTTTTGGAGGGGGTTAGTACAGGGGATTGAACTCAAGGGCACTCAACCACTGAGCCACATCTCCAGCCCTATTTTGTATTTTATTTAGAGACAGGGTCTCACTGAGTTGCTCAGTGACTCACTGTTGCTAAGGCTGGCTTTGAACTTGTAATCCTCCTGCCTCAGCCTCCCAAGGCATTGGGGTAACAGGCATGTGCCACTGCACCTGGCATGAAAACAGTTTTCATTAAGCACATTTTATACATTAAAAAGTGGATAGAAGATCATGAGCCTCCATCTTCTAACATCAGCCACGATCAACACTGCAAAACCTGCTGCTGTTCTCAGCTGGGAAAATGATATAAAGAAAGACTCCCTCATCAACTTTACAGTGACCATGAAGTCTAGTATAGACGCTTTGAAACTGCAGAAACAAATCTTTGATTCTTTCCCTTTCTTTACCAGTTTTCAAAATGAATTGATTCCCTAAGATTCTCCAAAGGTGGCTAATTATTATTATCCTCAAAGTATTTTAATGAACTTGCAGATATAAATATATTGATGTTTTATGTTGGTTACAGTTATTTTCTTTATACTTACATTACTTAAAGTTTTGCATCTTTGGCTAGTGAGAATTTTATTTTATTTATTTATTTATTTATTTGGTACTGGTGATTGAATCTAGGGGTGCTCTACTACTGAGCTATCTCCAGACCTTTTTACTTCTTCTTTTGAGACTGTGTCTCACTAAGTCATTGAGGCTAGCCTTGAACTTTGATCCTCCTGCCTCAACTTCCTGAGTTGCTGGAGTTACAGATGTGTGCCACTGTACTTGCCTAGTAAGAGCTTCTTAAAGTTGGTGCCTGGATCCTTTGGACACAACTATGGTAGTCTTCGATAGCTTCGTAGCATTTTGGTGTGATAACAAGTAGTATGCAAGGTTTATCTTTGGTGTTTTCTGCTCCAGAACTGGCAGTGAATTATTTTGCAGTGGAGGAAAGTTTCAGTGTCAGCTTGAAGTGATTTATCAAAGTCACTGAGTAGATGATCCTGTAACACAGGGGCTGGGAGAGCTTAAGATGAAGCAACACAGAGCTGGAAACCCCTTCTAAACCAAAATTTGGAAACTGAACTGTGAAAGAGCAAAAGTCCCTCCTGACTGTGTTCCTGGACTGACTTGACACTTTGAATGTCTTCATTCAGGTCCACAGGAGATGTCACATGGCCCCTGGCGGCACCTATGAGAGCCCCATCAGACCTGCCGCCTCTGTCATCTTTATGTTTAACTGCTGACCTGGTGCCTTGGATCAACGCTCACCTCTTTACCTGACCCCTCTGGGGATTGGTTCTCTTTGTAGGCAGCTTTCTGGGGTCTGAGCTGCCCTTCTGTGGGAAAGGCCTCCACCTCTGCCTGGCTCCTTGCCACAGAGGTGGGCTGGTTCTACCTCACTTCCCATCTGGAAGAGTCTCCAGAAGCCCCTCTGATTCCTAAAGATGACTTCAGAGCTGTCAGTGTTATGGCTTGACAACAGTCATACACCTGAAGAAACCACTTCACAGGCCCTTGCTTTCTGTGAGAGGAAAGATACCACCTTTAGCATAATTGGATATTTTTCAAAATAACTTTTTAAGCCTAAGAAAGCAGGAAATCCTCCAAACTTAAAACCTGCAAGCTATTTCCAAGTCTTGCAAAAGAGCCAAGTCTCTCATTCCCCTGGTGAGGCCTCTGTTGTACTCTGCGTTGGCTAACTATCCCCTCAGGAAGCTTGAGTCTTCTTATCTAGACAAATAATTAAGAAGCCAAGTGATAATGACACAGCCAGTTGCCTGAGACAGATCTTAAAGTGCTGATCTGCTCTTCATAATTGATCCTACAAACAATAAGGCAATTTTCCAAGAAATGGTAGCCAGGTCCAAGAAGACTGGCTAAAAGAAAAAAGTGATATCATGTCTAGGAAGACTTCAAATCCTGTAGCTGTCCTTGGGCTGCTTCATATCCTAAAGATGGAGTTGCAACATCAATCACGTAGTGACTATTTACTACTATCTGTCACACGCTATTAGGTGTCCTACTTACTTATTTTATTTAATTTTCACAATGGCCCAGAGGAGTAGATATTCTCCCATTATGAGATACGAATAACGTCTCAAAGAGGTCAGTTATCATGTGCTGTACCATCCCGCTGTGAGCGTGCAGAAGAAATTCAAAGCCATATCTGCTGGAGAGGAGCATCACAGTCTCTGCATTCATGCTACATTTCCTTGAAATTGCTGTCAGAGTGTAAAAATGCACTTTATTTCTCATCCCCTAACCTCATTCCCATACCTGTTTATTTTGCATTGATCCCCAGTGAAGCATGGTCAACTACAGATAATTTCCAAGATTATCTCATTAGTTGTTGAAAACTAATATAACATAACTAATCTTTAAAATAACTTCTTTTATATTTGCTGTAATGTGTGTGTCATTAGCAGTAAAAAACCCATCAGTTTTAATATTATCTGTGCTTTGCCTGAAGCAGTATTAATGAAATTAATACATTTATTTATGAGTATTTATCCTGTGGATGCTTTCAGATTACAAGAACATAACACATGTAGCAGGCTATGAAATAGGGCATAGTTATATTGAGTGAGTTATGCTACTTAACATTAGGTAAGAAAAGAAGATAAAACCAAATGTACAATGCAAAAGTCATCATCCTTTAGGAATCTGGAGAAGGAGTGTTGTGAATATAAAGGGTTTGCATTGTCTTTGGTGCCTTATTAATAGAAACATGCCTACTGGCACAGAAAATGAAAAATGAAGCCTTGAAAAACTAAAAATGGACACTACCATTGTGGGCTGAGAAACTTGGATTTGACTCACTGGGAAAACACCAGCTGGGGATCACACATGCTGCTTCCTGTGGCATCTCCATTCTTTCTAAAAGCCAAACTAAGGGCAGTTTACCTGATGCTAGGACATCTCAATATTATTAAAATAAATGATTTTTTTTTCTGGAAAAGTTTTGGTTAGATATGATACAAAAAAATAGAAAAATATATGCTTGATTACTTCTATAAACTATTGAAATATTAGAAGAAAACATTCTGTTTATTCAAAGGCATTTTTATAAATGACAATCAAAAGCTTTAGTTCAAAGCCATTGTTTGAATGGCTTATTATGAAATTTTGCTGCACCAGTGACAGATGTTAAGTTCCAAATAAGAAAAGCATTTTTGACCCTCTAAAACATATGCATAGTAACAGTCCTTTAACTAGCATTAATCAGGAAGTTTTTATTTAACAGTGGCTCATCTGATTAATCAAATTCCTTTTTCTTAGGAAAATCTTTTACAATGTGCTGGGGGCAGGGCACCTTCACCAGCAATATGAGCTTCTAGGGCTGCCTTAAGAGATCACCACTAATGTGGTTTTACAAAAACAGAAGTTCATTCTCACAGTTCTGGAGGGTAAAAGTGAAACAAAGGTAGAGGCTGGGCCATACTCTTTCTGATGGCTCTTGAGAAGACTCCTTCTCTGCCTTTCAAGCTTTGGATAGGGCCATGAAATGGCTTGTAGCCACGTCACTCCAGTACCTACCACTATCTTCATGTGGCTTTGTCCTCTTCTCCTTGTCTATCCAATTGGCATTGGACTTAAGGCCCACCCAGGTAATCTAGGATGAGTTCATCTTGAGATTCTCTTCTAATTATACCTTCCAAGACCTTTTGTCCAAATAAGGTCACATCCACAGGTTCAGAGGATTAGAACCTAGAAATATCTTTTTGGAGGTCACCATTCAACCCGTTACACTTCTTTATCCAAACTTTATGAAGAGTTCAAGAATGGGTTCTGGATCTGAAAGCTGTGGGATCAACTTTTGCTCCCACCATCTATAACTACCGTATGTGGCCCAGTACTTAGCTTTGCTAGGATTATTGAATCTGGAAACCATACTGACCATAAGTTGATGGACAAAGGAATTTAGTATTAATTGAGAATTGACCCTTTTCTTCCTGCCTGCTTAGGTAGATTTCTTTTGACAATCTGCATTCCATATGGTCACTTATATTTGCCTCCTCTGAGTGTAATTGTGCCTTTGGCCTCTCTCTTCTTTTTGAACATCTTCACCGCATTAGTTTCTAAGACACCTTGCTTTCTCGATGATCCTTTTGGTCCACTGAGTGTTCATTCCCATTCTTCTGCTCTTATCCTGCCCCTTAATCATTGGTTTCCTAAGGTTCCCAGCACAGGACTCTTCCATAATATCCTATATAGCTTCTCCAGGTAACTTAATCTATTCCCAGAATTTTAATCAGCACCTGGTTGCTGATGATTCTGAAGTCAACATCTCCGACTCAAATAGCCTCTTGAGCTACAAGCACGCACATCCGCGCCTCCTGTGCTTCTTCACCTAGATGTCCCACTTATAATCTTCACATCCATATACAAAGCTAAACATAATTCTTTGACATCTGGAAATCTATACCTTCTGTTATGGTCGATATGAAGTGACCTTCAGAAGCCTGTGGAAGTCATGTGTTGATTCCAGAGGAGCAATGCTCAGAGCTGAGACCTTTGGACAGTGATTGCCTCTCAAGGGGCTTCCCTCTTCAGTGGGTTAATCCATTGATGGTGATGAGCTGATGGCATCCTTGGGAGGAGATGGGCTTTAGGAGGTGAGGCCTACTTAGAGGAACTGGGTACCAGCCGTGTACCTTGGAGGGGTATATCTTGCCTCCAGTTCTTTCTCTCTTTCTCCCTGCTTCCTGGCTGTCATGAGATGAGCGTTCTTCCTCCGCCATGATGTTTCTGCCTTGCCATAGACATAAAAGCAAGGGAGCCAGCATAGCATGGACCTAAGCCTCTGAATCTGTGAGAGGAAGTAATTGTCTCCTCCTTTGTTTTTGCAAGCATGCTGTCACAGTTACTTGCTTGAAGAGGCAGGTTATTACTGTACCTCCCCAGCCACCCTGGTTCACGGGTGGTTCCTGAAATATGCCATATTCTCTGGCCCTTCCTCTCTTTATCCACAGCTTCCCTGGGTCTGCACCATCTTGTGGACAACTCTTTATTTTTCAAGACTGAGCTCAAACATTGTCCCACCCATAAGATGCCCATCCTCTTACTTCTTTGAATCCTGTTGAATCCTACCTACTTCCATCACATCAAATGACATTTTTGAGGGCTCATTCCCTGCCCCACCCCGTCCCACTCAACCATGAGCTCTCTAAAAGGAAACTATCCATACCTCATTTTTTTTTTTTTTTTTTTTTTTTTAGCAATCTTACATTTCCAGATAGTATCTGGCACAGGGTACTTAATAAATACTCACTAAAATAGTTCCAAGCCTACCCAAAGGACATTTTGCCATTGGTATTATCATTATTATTTGTGTTCAACTTTTTTATTTTTTTGATGCTGGGGATTGAACACAGGGGCACTCTACCACTGAGCCACATCTCAGACCCTTTTTATTTTTTATTTTGAGATACAGTCTTGCTAAGTTTCCTGAACTGGCTTCTAACTCGCAATTCTCCTGCTCGGCCTTCCAAGTTTCTGGGATTATAAGCATGTGCTACTGTACCCAGCCCCGGGCTTATTATTTTTCTTTTCTTTTTTTAAGAACATTTTATTTTTTAGTTGTAGGTGGACACAATACCTTTATTTTATGCCGCAGCCCGGCTGGCTGGGAAAAATAACCGGGGGGTGACGAGCAACTTGTGTAGATTGATACAGCAGGAGTGGGAGCCGTTTATTGTAGGACAACAGAGGTATTTATACATTCCACACAGCTTATCTTAATTAGCATAAACTAGATACATCAGTCAACCAATAAGAAATCTCCACACTTAATGGCTCACTGGAGTTACTTCACAAACCACTCCCTGTGGCATTTTGCCAGGCGCCATCCAGACTTGTTTACAGACCCTAACATTTCTCTGGCAAAATGCCAGGCGCCATCCTGACTTGTTTACAGACTCTAACAATTTTATTTTTATGTGGTGCTAAGGATCGAACCCAGTGCCTCACACATGCTAGGTGAGTGCTCTTCCTCTGAGTCACAACCCCAGCTCCCTGCCCAGCTTATTCTTAAAGGCATTTAGTGGTAGTAATGGTGGTGAGCATTTATTGAGACCTACTGTATAGGGTGTTTGATGGCTTTCAGTGAGTCCTGCTCAGTGTTCATGCCCTAGAGTGCTCCCTCCCATTGCTCTGGCCTGAACTTGGTAACCTACTCCTCATGAATGGAGTGCAGCAGATGTGACTGGATGTCACTTCTGAGTGTGGGTTACAAAGGGACAATGACTTCCATCTTCCTGTTCTCTCACTTGCTTTCTCTGATGAAACAAGCTGCTCTATGCCAGATGAAGAGGAGCCCAGGGTGACCACTAGCCAACAGTCAGTATTGAAAGGTATTCTCAAGCAGTCTGAGAGGAACCGAAGCCAGCAGACAAGCACTGGAGTGAACTTCTGCATTCAGACTTGACTGCAGCCCCAGATAGTATCTGGCACACGGTACTTAATAAATGTGCCAGATACAATTATTAAGTACCATGTGCCAGATACTGAGTCTTTCCCATCCCACATGCAGCCCCAGCATGTGGGATGGGAGACACTCAGCCTGAGGACCAGGTACACTGTACCCAGCTTCCTGACCCAGAACTGGAAAGTGATAGATATTGGACATTTCAAGTTGGGGGGTAGTTTTTACATAATAATAATTAGCAAAAACTCAATGTTTCAAGCAATGCACAAGAATTGACTCATTGATCCTCTGACAACTTTTCTGTTATTTAAAATACCATGTTACAGGTGAGAAAACTGAGGCATAGTTTTGGCTTTGGGCATTATTTAGCGTCTCCTGCCTTCCTGCCCCAGAAGGCTGCCATCAGGGTTGTGGGCCGGAGTTGCAGTTCATCTTGGGCTAAAGTTCTCCAGTTGTCAGAATTCAGGTCCCTGTGGCTACACAAATAACAGCCCCATCTTCTTACTAGCTATGAGACGGGGACCCCTCTGCTCCTAGATGGTACCCTGTGGCCTCCATGGGAGTTCACACAGGGCATCTGCTCTATTCCAGGTCTCGGGAGCATCTCTGACCTCTAGACCCCTTCTCAGGGGGGTTATTTGATTGGAGTGATTAGAATAATCTTGCTTTTGATGGTCTCAGCTGATTAAGAACCTCAATCACCTCAGCAAAATTCCCTTTGTCATATGGAGTAACAGTAACAGGAGCCAGAGCCTGTCACACACCCAGGACTCATTGAGGGCATGGGTCAGCGGAAGGCATTTGACAATTCTGCTTCCCACATGTGTTTTGAAAACACGGTTGTAATAAGAAAGCTCATTCAAATAAGCGTATGAAGTTTTTAACTCTATCATATCACTAGCATTTTCTATGTTATTTTATAGGCTTTATAATTTTAACAGGTTTATAATACACTATATAAAATTAAATTTGATGAAAATGTCCCACACATGGTTATGTTTCATCTTGAGAAGATGACATAGAATTGTGGTCCAGATATTAAACTTGGAGGGAGACAATTTTCTTAACATTTTGTCTCTGTTAATTTAAAAAATAATATTCCTAATATTGTGTGAGATGCTATATATGTGCATATATATATATATATATATATAATATACATACACTTACAAATATACATATTTTTGCACATTATATATAGTACATCATAACCATTAAAATTAGATCAGCATTAGCATTTATTCTGACCCCATTTACATTTTAGTACTAATTCTTATGTTTATTTGGTAAAAGGTTTCTTCCTGATATCTGTGCAAATCAGAAACATCTGATATTTGAGGAAGTTTGAGGCAAAAGGTAATGAGTTTTTATTTAGTAGCTGTGAGACTTTGGGTAGTTCCTCATTTTTCTCAGCTATAACTGGAGGTCACAATTGGCTTCGCACAGCTTCTTTGATAGTGTATAAAAGAATAGTATGATTGATACATAATGGGTTCTCAAAATGTTTGTCAATTCACCTTGAAATCTCACTAAAATCTTGCAAACACTTTATCCACACAGTGTCCATCAAAATCCTTAGAATCTATGGTAAAATCCCAGGTTGTAAAATATGGATTATATAATTAAAGGAAGCCTGATTTGAAAGGAATCAAATAATGAGATGCTTTAAATTAGTTTTTTAAAAAATAGCTTTATTTTATTCGTTTTATTTTATGTGGTGCTGAGATTTGAACCCAGGGCCTCACACATGCTAGGCAAATGCTCTACCACTGAGCCACAATCCAGCCCCTTAAACTGGTTTTTATTCTGGCAATTAGATGTGTAAATAAAATGGATATTCATAATTCCATAGTCTCCACAATTCTTTAGGATAACTGAACCAGTTAATATACATGTATTCCTAAACACTAACTTTGATGAATAATGTATTTTTGTCATTTTTCCTACAGATTTATTAAAAAATCCATTTAAAAATTATGATTCTGAAGAGTTTCTTTAATCATCATTTGCTATGTGTAAATCAATTGATTGTTGTACTTTGAGAAGATTATCTTTATTTTCTATTGAGGTTTTGTCATACTCCAACCTGAAATATTCACAGGGAAGCCTCGTGGGCTTAATGCTGAAATGTACTCTGGATCACTGCGTGCTAATTCAATTCAGTATTGTTGAGATATTTTAGTTCCCTTTTTGTAGGAAAATATCTAAGAATAATGGATGGAAATATTGCAATCAGAGAAACATTCAGGCCTTTGTGCAATATAAAAACAAAATATGTAGCACTGATGCTGAATTGGGCAAAAAAAAAAAAAAAACAGCTGCCATTGGTATATAGAGTGGGTAATTTAATTGAAACTGTTTTATTGTTGTGAGACTTGATAAAACAGGGTGTTTCAAGCATCTCTACTAATGATGTTGGACTTTTCCACTAGACAAGTGGTCGCTGCAGAAGACAGTGTTTGGCAGACTGGGGAGCCACCCCGTGTGATGGGCAGAAGCAGACGGCAGACTGGCCCTCTGTGAGCTCACCTCTTGGTACCTCAGCTTCCTTATCTGGAAAATGGGAAATACATTGACACTTATCCTAAAAGGGTTTTGTAAGAAAACAATGAAATCATCGTACTGAGTGCTGAGGCCTGGGGTATCAGAAATGCTCACAGTTCACTTTTGTTCCATTACCATGATTTATGGGGCCATTTTCACCGACAGTTTCTGGAATGCCATGCTTTCCTAATGCCTCCCTAATGGCATTTCTTTCAAGAAAACCTGATAATGTCAAAGCATTAAATTGAACTGAGGCAGCCAGGGCTGGGTTCCAGTGGGACTTCACTATGTTTCAGTGCCCTCATTCTACACGGGCATGGGAGAAGGGTTTGGCTATCCATAGAAGGGGATTTAAAGCTGTTTGCTTTCAAAAGTCAGAAACCTAAACCTCCCCAAAACCATTTAAGAAAGAGTTAAAAAAAGGAAGAACCTTTCATGATGTCCATTATGGAGAGCTGGCCCGGGAGTAAGTGGTCTGCCCTTTTCCCACCTTCTGTCTTATAAAACTAGATCAGAAATGTATTCAACTTAGAGCAAACTCGTATGATTTCAATGTGGGAGTGTTTGTTACACCGTCTTCTCTCACAAAATCTTGGATACTTATAAAGTCCTAGGGTCACATCTCCCAGCTCTGGAAACCCCTGTCTGTCCAACCTCCCACCTTCTTCTCCCATAGTTGTGGTTGGTGTCTCTCTTTTGTAACCTCTCTGATGGTTTATACTTGTGTTTTTTATCCTGATTCTGGCTTTGTCCTTAGTGGTCTTTCTTTTAGTTCTTTCCTCCTGTCTCATAGAACCTTGGCTGTGGTGAGTCACTTCAGACCTGGCTTTTCTGAAGATGAAGAAGAAGAACCCAAGTCTTGGATCTTCCCAGTCTGGAGATTTTCCTGGAGAACTAGAGCCCATGACCATTTCGACACAGGGTGACTCAAGGTTGTTTGAATGGGGCCTCTGGGGTCAACTTAGACCTTGGTGTTAGTCAGTTTTCTGTAATTGGAATGAATACCTGAGATAATAAACTTATAAAGAGAAAAGGTTCATTTTGGCTCACAGTTTCAGAGGTTTCAGTCCACGATTAGCTAGTCCCCTTGCTTTGGCCTGTAGTGGCTCTTCATGGTGGGAGTGAGTGGCAGAGTAAAACTGTAACCCTCTAGGATGGGACTTGAAAGGAAGAGCCTCCACTGTCCCCTTCAGGGCATACCCCCAGTGACCTGCCAGTCTCCCTCTAGGCCCCACTTCTTAAAGGCTCCTCACACCACTCTGGGGACTAAGCCTTTATCACCTGGGCCTTGGGATCCAAACAGCAGCCTCCAACCAGGACTAAGCTGGAGCTGACCCCAGGATGCTGGATACCTTGCTCAGTTCATGCTAACTAGAGCATTACAAACTCTGCAAAAGTCTCAGGCGAACTC
This sequence comes from Marmota marmota marmota, assembly GCF_001458135.2. Classification (NCBI taxonomy): domain Eukaryota; kingdom Metazoa; phylum Chordata; class Mammalia; order Rodentia; family Sciuridae; genus Marmota; species Marmota marmota. The sequence continues at coordinate 11,680,329 of NW_026000240.1, forward strand.
ACCCTGGGTCTACGCCTTGGGGTTTTAGTTTGGTAGTGTTTGTGTCTCTTGGCACAGTGAAACATATTTTGGTAGGTATTTCCGGGGAGCAGACTTACAGGAGTGGGAGATAGAGCCTCTTGCTCAGAGTTGCCTCTTCTCTTCAGTCACTAGATGGGTCTGTCTGGCACCAGGCAATTTTCTGGACTAGTCGTCTCACACTCAGGAGAACTCATGGCTCAGAGGTGAACCTCTAGGGGACTTTCCTAGCCCAGTGGTAACCAGCTTCTGTGGGCTGTGAAACTGTGGTCCACTAAGGCAATGCCAAAGCCACGTACTATAACTCTGCAGTCCCAGTCTAATTTGCCAAGGTCAATTACTTAACTAGTGGTTTCTTAGGTAAGACATTGTTTACCCCACACACTGCATTGTTAGGTTTGGTGGGAATTACAGAAGATGTGTCAACAGTTCTTTTGGGGTTTTTTTTGTTGTTGTTTCTTTTGTGTTTGGTACTAAGGATCAAATCTGATAGGTAGGAGATAGGGCATGGGGAAGGGCCAGGGCCCTCAGCCCCACCTAACGCTACACATCATACTTCCTGTGAGGAGAACTGGACTTTCTTGTGCTTAATGGGAGAAACTTAGAAGACCACAAGAGGAATTCAAGACCCTAAAGGGAAAGTCCCCAATCTTGGGCACGAGCAATAGCTCAAGGGACTGACCTAAAGTTAATGTATCATTAGCATTGAGGTTTGCTGCCTTCTGTGTCTTTTCTTGGGGGGAAAGAAACTTACATGCACAATAGAAACTATGTCAGGTTCAGCTGTCAATCTAGGTGTCAGTCAACCCCAGATCTATCCAGGAAAGAAGGGGTAGAACTAGCACAGCAATAAAAGTGAGTTTCACTGTGTAGACTTGAACTACTTCATCAGCTGGGCCTACTCTGCTCTCCAAGAGTACTTTCATTTTCAATAAACCTTTGTTTTACATGCAAATGTCCCACATCTCTCTCAATTCTGTGTGTAGGTCACCAAGAACCTAGCCCTGGAACCTCCTGAGGACCCCTGCCTAGTGTGGGGGTAACAAACACTGAGGTGCACCCTCAGTCTCGCCCTGCACCTCTCACCCCCCACCCTTTTTTTTCCCTTAACTTTTGAGACAGGGTACAATTAAGTTGCAGAGGCTTGCCTCAAACTTGTGATCCTCTTGCCTCAATCTCCCAAGTCACTGGGGTTACAGCATGTGCCACTGTGCCTGGCTGTATAAACAGTTCTGATCCTTCAACAGATTTTCACCTATGAAAGTCAGAGAAACAAATAACTTATAAAACCTGCTTTTGTAGTGTAAGAGTTCAGAGAAGGAAGTGATCATTTCAGGTTGGTGGTAAATGGTTTCATGGATCAGGGATATCTGAGCGGTGCTTGAACAGGTAGACAGTCGGCTGATATGGGAGGTATTGATGGGGAAAATTCAGAAAGACTCCATCTGCAGGCTGAATGATTATGTTGTTCCTGGACTAAAGCCCTCAGTTCTGTTCCCTTGGCTTCTCCAACTTCAGTGAGCACATGCACTTAAACCAGTGACCTTGTTAAGTGCAGATTCAGATTGAGTAAGTCTGCAGTGAGGTCTGAGATTCTGCATTTCTCACAAGTTCTTAACTTCTGCTGCAGCTGCAAATCTCAGGTAAAACTTCGGAAAGCAAGAGTAGGTGTGGGGAGCAGAGCATACCACCTGGGCCATATCTAGTCTGCTACTTGCTTTTCAATAAAGTTTTATTGGAACGGGGGCACATCTCCTTGCTTACCTATTGCATAATACAGCTTTGACACTATACTGGCAGCATTAAGTAGTTGTGATAGAGACCATGTGGCCCACCAAGCCTAAAATACCTGCTATCTTATCCTTTATAGAAAGAGTTTGCCAACCCATGGCATACAATGTCTAAGTACTTTAGGGCTGTGCTGGGAATGGTGAATGAATCACAGGTCTCTGTGAACCATTTCTATGCAGAAGTGATGCCCTCTGAGAATTCTTCTCGGGAATGTACTGATTGAGGCTGCTCAGTTGCTGGTGGCTGTTTGCTTAAAGAAGTTTTGTGTCTCACAGAAATTATTGGTTCAAATAGCTTTAGGTTCAAATGCCAGCGGTCCAGGGGGTAGAAGAGACATGGGTTTAAGCTGATAAGCTATATTGGGCTGTTCCCCTCACATGCCTCATTTTCGTTTTTCTTGGAGAAGCTTTCTCACAGCAAATCCTTTTGGTGTTTAATCCTGTATAATCAACGTAGGGGAGCCTGCTCTGGGTTAGTCACGCCTCATCAGGGCTGGCTTTCCCAGCGAGTCCTGCTTTCCTCTATCATTGTTGGTCTGACTTATTTCCAATTCTCTCACCGTCGACATCTGGCGATGGTTCAGGGGTCACACAGGTTGTGACAGAGCTGTGTTTGAGGCCCAGCAAGTCTGACCTTCAGCCTTTTTGTTCCCCGTCTGTTCTGCCTTCCCAGGTGCTCGGCTGCCCTGTGACCAACTGGCTCCTGCCCAGATCCCACACTGTCTTGCACATTGTTTTGCATGAGCCCTCTTCTGGGAACAGCCCTCCAGCTCTCCTACCTTGCTTACTCACCAATATATTCTCATCTCATGATGGCTCTCCTGGGAAGCTTTCTCAAGGCTGCGTCCCATCTTCCCTGGCATTTGTCATTGTGTCCACTGCCACCTTCTGTCAACATGGGTGCCTATCAGTGTGCACTTCTTCCATCGGTCTGTCTCCTTCTCTTGAAGGCTGGGATGGTATCACAGTGCATAACTCATAACAGATGTTCCATAAATATTTAGTGAATAATAAACAGCTAATAAATATTGCTCATTGTGGGTAGGGTGAGGAGACCGGTAGGGGGGAGGAAGGTATGATGCCTTTCTCATCCCTCTCAGGGTACCGCTAACCCTCCCATAGCAAGAGGTAGGCAGCAAGAGAAAAGCATAACAAATCTGTTTCATAAAAGCATTTATTTGGGGGTGGGGGAGTGCATGAATAAAGACTGAAAAGACCCAGGGAAAACTATCCATTCTTATATTTAGGCTCAGTGAAAAATGGACAGTTATCAGAAATGTGATTGGACAGAAAGGTTGTTATCTGATGTGGTAGACTAGATGGGGAAAACCCCACAATGCCTGCCTGTTGAAATTCTTCTATAGCATTCTTTCCTCCTGGGTATAGGGCAGGACCCCCTGGGATGAGGGTCTTCAGGCTTTTTATTGGACAAGATAGGATGGAGAATTTCTTCATGCCAGCTCCTAGACAGAACATGGAGAAAGGCTAAGGTAATGCTTTAGGTTTTATGACTTGCTTTGGAGAAAGTATGTGTGGGGGTGTCTATTTCATGACTGACCTGGAAGAGAGGTATTCTGTTTTTTGCATCTTGCTTCAGGGGAGGATGAGGGGTCAAAGACAGGAGGGCAGGGCAAGGTTACAGAGACCTTGGTCCTGAGGTTGCATCTAAGGCCTTCCCATGTGCTTTAGGGTAAAATGCTCAGCATGTCCAGCATGTATTCTGGGATGGTGTTTTCTGGACCCCATGCAGGCTTAACACAAGGCTCATTAAGGAGAGTGGTGGAAGCAAGGTCAGAGAGAATGGATGTGGCCAACAACAAAGGCCTGAAAGCCAGGCTCAAGAACTTGCTTTTCTTATTCTGGGTCAGCCATTCTCCAAATGACTTCTAAGAAGCATTAGGCCAGTGAGATGTTCTTTGATAAAAGGTCTCCATGGTCAAGCAGGTTTTAGGAACTTGCACCGAACGCCCTCCCTTACAGATTCACAGGGCAGAGCTGTATGCCAGGGAAGCCAGTGTCTCCTGTTTAACCCAGGACAGTCGAGCTTTCCTGACTGGAATCTTCCCCTCCTTGGAATAGTTGGCTCAAAGTTTGAGGAATGGATACTGTGTGGAGTCTGCGCTGGGAAAGGTCAGTGTGGCAACCAGCCTGGCAGTCCACCTCCAAGGAAATACTCTAGCAAGAAGCTCTCTGCAGAGGAGGCACGTGCCTTGGAAGTGAGGGCAATGGAGCTGCAAAACTTCCCCTGAAGCTGGGCACAGGGTAACAAAGGCTTAGCAGAAGGAGGAAGGAGGGGTGTACACAAGCTGATGCAGGATAAAGAAAGAATCCCGGAGCTAGTGAGACTCCCTAGTGTGATCTCCCAACTGAGTTGGCCCTCTGGAGCACCAGCTCTAACAGGCAGGGACAACTTTCTAAAGTACTTGCTGCAACGGGAAATTAGCTGATACAAATTACAACTCACTCACATACTGGAGAAAAGTTTTGCTTTGAAAAAGTTGTTTTTTACCGTTTTTCTGCACTGGCAGAAATTCTCAGGTTAGAGTAATCGGACATGAAGTAGCAATGCAGGGTCCAAAAGCCTACCCATTCCAAGAAGCAGTGTTTCCTTTGCGCTCCTCTAAATTGACAATCAGATTCCTGACCTTAACTTCAGGAATACACCACATGAGGATATATTGAGCACATTATTTGAAAATGAAACTTTTATTGATTAACAACAAATTTGTCTTATGTTTCACAGTTTTGCAGGTTACCTGTGAAGCCCCTGTGTCCCTGTGTATGGGTGCTGGCTAGTGGGCACAGAGGATGCAGGAGCGACAGCTGGGGTGCAAGACAGTGGGAGATGCCATGACACTTTTTAAAGACAGTTTTGACCTCTACTCATGTGAAGTTGAATTCTTACCCTGAGTTTACGAGAACATACTTGCATATTGGTAAAATGAGTGTTGCCTTTTTCCCAAACTAGGTATTATTAAGATTTTATCAAGTATTATAATGCACAGACAAACCCATTTTTGGAAAAATACTCATTCAATACATTTTTTAGAAGCAAGAATTCTGAGTTCTTATTTAATAATATGCTTTGTGCTTGTGTAAGCTGAAGATTTTACATGAAGGGCTTCTTAAGATTACTTGACTATGGAATCTTTATGATATGAGATACATGTACTCTATATTAGTATTTTATGGGATGCTGATAGACAACAGCTTGCTAGGATGTGTGAGCATGTGTACACAAATGCTATATGTGCATTACTGAATGCTATAAGATTACTACAAAGGACGACCTCAGAGTCAGACCCTCTGCCTGGTAGCTTACCTCTATGCTAGACTGGTCCTTGGCACATTATAACTAGTATACTATATATTTACTGCTAGTAAATAACTGTCCTTTCTTTTAACACTATTATCATTAAAATGTGCACCAACTGTCTGATTTTTATCACCTCTGACCTTTGTCATTACCCCTGTTTTTTTCTGCCTTATGCTCTGAGGAATGGATACTGTGTGGAGTTCTGCGCTGGGAAAGGTCAGTGTGGAGTTTTTCTCCAAAGCCTACAAGATACACATTGGCTCACTATGTACTATTATAGATCACTGTGATAAAATCAGCTTCAGTGTTAAATTAATTTTTTTAAATTTTTATTTCCAAATATAATGTTTCAGTACATTTTATGAACATAACTGTGGTATGAGTAGTTGAATATATTTTTGTAGTCTTCTGGGATCCATGAGACAAAGAATAAATTCTCATTTGATGAGACAAGACTATATCTTCAGTTTGTTTTCCAACACAGAAATAAACCCACATAGCTACAGCCATCTGATTCTTCACAAAGGTGCCAAAAACATGTGTTGGAGGAAAGACATCTCTTTAACAAATGGTGCTGGGAAAACTGGACATCCATGTGTTGAAGAATGAAATTAGAACCCTGTCTCTTGCCCTACAAAAATATCTGCTCAAAATGGATCAAAGACCCAAGTATAAGAGCTGGAACTTTGAAATGTCTAGAAGAAAACATAGGGGAAACACTTTGATATATCGGCACAGTCAAGGACTCCCTGAATAGGATTCCTAAAGCTCAGGAAACAATAGCAAGAATTGACAGATGGGTTGGCATCAAAGTAAAAAACTGCACAGCAAAGGGAATGATTAACAGAGTGAAGAGGAGCCTCCAGAATGGGTAAGCTCTTTGCAGGCTTCTCTTCTGACAAAGGATTAATATCCAGAATAAATAAAGAACTCACAAAACTTAACACCAAAAAGCCAAATAACCCAGTTAATAAATGAGCAAAAGGAATGCACAGACACGTCTCAAAAGAAGAAGTGCAAGTGGTGAATAATTAAATACAAAATGTTCAATCTCTTTAATCATCAGGGAAATGCAAATCAAAACTGCATTGAGATTTCATCTCACACCAATCACAATTGTCAAGAATACAAATGACAATTTCTGGTGAGGAGGTGGAGAAAAAGAAGCACATACATTCTTGGCGGGGAGGTCTATTAGTAGAGTCACTTTGGAAATCAGAATGAAGGTTCTGGAAGAAATTAAAAATAGGGCGATCATTGGATCTAGCTGTGGCATTACTCAGCCTATATATGAAGAAATTAAAGTCAGTCTACCGTGGAGGTTCCTGCAGACCTGTGTTTATCACGGCACTATTCATAGCAGCCAAGTTAAGGAGTCAGCCTAGGTGTCCAGAGACAGGAAGGGGTAAAGAAAACATGGTGTATACACACAATGGAGCATCATCCAACTATAGGGAGAATGAAATCACATCCTGTGCAGAAAATGCATGGAACTGGGACATCGTGTGAAGCTCATGTTAGCTCAGGCTCAGAAAGACAGATATATCCCATATTTACTCTCACACGTACAATCTAGAAAACAGGATGATACGAATGTAAAATGAAGACTATTAGTGAAGACAAAGGGGTTAGGTAGAGGGTGAAGGGCAAGTACGGCAGAGAAGATCAAAACATCTTACGTGCCTTTAGGAAGACACCACAACGAAGCCCTCTATTCCTTATAATTAATATGCCTAATTTAAAAATGTTCCCTGAAATTTATCATGATGAAACACCAAAAAGGACTATATAATTACAGAATACCTAAGGGAAAACTTCTTATTTATGTAGTTGATGTTATAATTCTAGAGAATAAAATAATCCTGATAAAAAAATAGCCTCCCTATGTTATAGACATTTAGGAAATGAAGGAAAATTTACCCTAACATGGACCTGAATACCAGAATCAGTCATGGAGATAGCAGGGAGTAGGGAATGCCTGGAGTTCCAGCCACCTGGGGGCTGAGGCAAGAGGATCCCTTAAGCCCAGAAGTTCAGGCCAGCCTGGGTAACACAGCAAGATCCTATACTCCTAAATCCTCTGCCCCTCCTCCCCAAAAGGAAATAAAAGGAAGGAAGGAAGGAAGGAAGGAAGGAAGGAAGGAAGGAAGGAAGGAAGGGCACTGCAGATCATAACTCATCCAAATTGGTTTCGGTCCCAGATCTTTGCAAGGCTGGCTTCTTCTCAGCACTGAGACCCTTGGAAAGGGTCCCCCTGACCATAATCTAGCCTGGAGAGCCATACCACTGCCAGTCACCCCTTCCCCGGCTGCCCTTTTCCTGCACTCCTGGCTGTCAGGAGCGAGACTGGTCATTGTCTATGTGCGATTTTGTCCCCGGCACTGTAGGGTCCGGTGGATGCTATCAGCAGTGTTCCATGCTGACTCCCACCGTGCAGGGACAGCATGACCACCCCGTCTTAGGGTGATGTTAGGCCTCAGCACTGCCTCAAGCTGGATGTCTCCAGATAATTCTCTGTGTGCTTGGCAACAGAAGATCTTCAGACATTACTCCTGTGTGCTCTGAACACAGTGATACATTTACCCGAAGAGAACTGCTTTCCCTCTGTAATCATCTTCTCCCTTCACATGAAGTCCCCTTACCCAAAATGCCACATGGAATTCATCTATCTGTAGCGAACCAGAAGAAAGGTTTACTTCTTGATTCCCCCTTTAAAGTACTTCAGCTCATTCAGGACACTGTTTGGGCTCCTCTTTCACCAGGGCTGGCTATGAAGTCCTTCTGATAGTCTCTAATAGCATAGCAGATCTTCACATCCGTGGTTACAAAGCTAAGGAGTTTATTTGATTAAATAAAGAATCCCAAAACTTTGTGACTGAGGAACTAAGGTATCTGTGTCTTGCAAAGCTCATGTATCACATACCGGGTCTTTGCAGCCATGAAGGCCCCTATCAGCCTCTCTGGCTCAGTGCTGCTGTCTCCCCATCCTTCCTTAAGCTCCAGCCACACTGACCTCCTGGCTGCCCCTATAATCCTGGAGACTTCCCTTCCCCAAGTAGACACAAACCAGATGTCACTTTAGTGGAGATGTCTTTCTGACCACCCTAATTAAAATCACAAAACTTGGCTCTGCATTCCCTACCACCTTGGCATTAGCCAAGGATGTTTTGTAGTATTGGTTTCCTAGCTATAAATTCTTTTAATTTTTGTTTATCATGGAAGGTTTTTATTTCATCTTCAAATCTAAAGCTTAACTTTGCTGGATACAAGATTCTTGGTTGGCACCCAATATCTTTCAGAGCTTGAAATATGTTGTTCCAGGATCTTCTAGCTTTCGGGATCTGTGTTGAAAAATCTGTCGTTATCCTAATTGGTTTTCCCCTATATGTAATATGATTCCTTTCTCCTGTGGCTTTTAGAATTCTCTCCTTATTCTGTATGTTGGGCATTTTCATTATAGTGTGCTTTGGTGTGGATCTGTTGTGATTTTGTACATTCAGTGTCCTGTAGGCTTCTTCTTCTTTTTTTTTAAGAGAGAGAAGAGAGAGAGAATTTTTTAATATTTATTTTTCAGTTTTTGGTGGACACAACATCTTTATTTTATTTGTATGTGGTGCTGAGGATTGAACCCAGCGCCCCCTGCATGCCAGGCGAGCGCATTACCGCTTGAGCCACATCCCCAGCCCACTGTAGGCTTCTTGAATTTGGATTTCCGATTCATTCTTTATATTTGGAATTTTTCTGCTATTATTTAATTGAATAGTTTGTTCACTCCTTTGGTTTGAACCTCTATGCCTTTCTCTATCCCAATAACCCTTAAATTTGGACTTTTTATGCTATCCCATATTTCTTAAATTTTCTGCTTGTGGTGTCTTACCATTATCACTGTGTGCTCTATGTTCTTTTTAAGATTATATATTTTATCTTCATTGTCTGATGTCCTATCTTCCAAGTGGTCTACTCTGTTGGTGATGCTTTCATTTGAGCTTTTAATTTGGTTTACTATTTCTTTCATTTCAAGAATTTCTGTTTGGTTATTTTTTAGAACCTCTATCTCCCTGTTGTGGTGATCTTTTGCTTCCTGTATTTGTTTGTGTAGCTTCTTGTCGAAGTTATCTTTCACTGCCTGTATTTGCTCTCTTATATCTTCCTTGAGTTCATAGAACATTTTAACCATGTATCCTCAACTCCTTCTCTGTCATTCCTCCTGCTGTGGCTGCCAATGAGTCTAATGATGTGGTGTCTTCATTTGTTTGGGGCACTTTCTTCCCTTGTCTTTTCATGTTGCTTGTGTGTCTTCCTTTCCAGCTCTGTGGGTCTAGATTGTTATTGTTTTTACCCTATAGCTTTGTAGTGCTCTTGTAGGGTTCCAAGACCTCTCCTTTGTGGGGAAGAACAATGTTAACAGATACCAGTATCAACAATATACCACTTATGAACAATTTGTTATTATTTAGATGTTTATTGTTTAGTCTTGATGTACAGAAATGTTGGATTCAATTATTATCTAAAATATAATCAGTAGTTTTGTAAAAAGGTTTACAGTTTCTGACGGTGGACAATAAACTGGGGGTGGGCGTAGGATGATATGCTGAGGAGGTTGGATGTGAGGATATAGAGTTAATATATCTTAGGAAGTGTGAAGGAGAAATCTAGTGAAGAGGGTTAGTAGCAAGAGAATAGACAGGAAGTAAGTTAGGGTAAACAAGTACGTGAGATGACAGTGGAGTACATAAAACAAACACACATATGTATTTAGAAAAATACAGATTTAAAACAGTAAAATTTGGAGGGGGAAAGAAAAATGAAAGAAGAAAAAAGAAAAGAAGAAAAGGGCATATACAACACCTCTATATTATATTATTCAGATGACTCAGTCCTCAAAGTCCTATTTCATGCAAAGTTCTTGGTTTTACATATGTTGGGGATGTGAGGGCCAGAGGATGGAGGGGTAGAAGAGAAAAAACCAACCAACAAACCAATCAACAAAAAACTCGAAGGAAGAAACCAGGGTTATAGCTAGCTTTAGAGATCCCTATCTTTCTTGCTTCTCTTCTCATCCAACAGGAGGGGCGGTTATTGTAAGCTGGTGTCTCTGCCCTCTGGATGGTGGAGGTAACAAGGGTGGGAAGACTGGTCCTGGCTCAGGGTGCTTGGATGTGAGAAGTGACACCCACCAGTCCCTGCAGAAAGACAGCACCTCATGGGTATCTTTTTGGGACCACTCATATGACTTGAGCGTCCGGTACTATCTCCCTCTCTTGCCTGGAGATTTCCCAGTTTGTGGTCTCTCCCTCTCCCCCAGCAGTTCCAAATTGAGAAAACTCTCACCCCAGGGCTCCTGAGGGCAGCTCCCTGGTCACACTGCACACCTGTGTTGGGCAGCTGCTGTTTGAGTTACCTCCACTGGAGAGGAGGGAAGGTTGGAAACCTGGTACCTGGCCATTGGAGATTAGCTCTGGGAGCTGCCCCCAGCTGAATAGTGAGAATGTTGAGCCAAGATGGCAGCCGTCTGCTTTCAGCGCGGGGTGTCTGGTGAGGTGAGGGGAGCCTGGGATTGCGTGTGCTGTGGGTAGGTAGCAGCTGAGTGACTCGCATGGGAGCAGAGTGAAGACTTGGCAGTCTCCAGATGTGTTGATAGGTGATTCTGCTAAGGTGCCCGCCTGAGTCTTGCGTGGGCTAAAACTTGGGGCTTTGGGTCCAACACCAGGCGTCCTACTCTAAGGCTAAGGCCTGGAGCCCTGCCCAGCATCACAGCACTGGTGATTTCTGCAGACAGCAGCTATGTAGGGGTACTCTAACACTCTCAGAGATGCAGTATTCCGACTGGTGAGATCTGCAGGTGTGGCGGCGCTGGCACGGGGTGGCTCACTCCCTTCCCACCACCATGTTTTCTCCAGTCTAATATGGATTTTATACAACTCTCCAACCCTGGAATCTGAGTTTCAATTAAATTCCTGCAAAGAACAGAAGCCACAGGGTTACTCCAGGAAGTAGGATTTTATTTTAAAGGATTTTTGGGAAAGATAGACAGGAGATGCTCATGGAAAGGGAATGTCTTTCAAACTGCCATGCAGCACATAGTCCTTGATCAGTATTGAGATTCTTAAAAAGTCATTATTAGAATCCCCTGGGGTGCTGGGCCTCACTCCACCTTGGGTCCTGCTAGTCTGGGTAGGCTTTGAGAGTCTGCATTTCTAACTGTTCCCAGATGATCTGGTTACCCCGCCAATCTAGTAGTATAAAAGCTACTCTGTGGACCCTGAGGAGTCTTAGAATACAGATTTGGTCCTTCAACTTGGTTTCCATGTTGCTGATTGATTCTATTCTGATTCAGTTACCATTTGAAATCTCAAATCCTTAACTCACTTCTTCAATCTGGTACATCACAGCATCTGCTTTTTGCTTTGGTATCTGCAACTTTCTGTCTTGGTGCCACTTTCTTCCTGCCGACCATGTTGGCATCTCTCACTTGAGGTCTCTGGGGGGTTAAATGGATTGACCAGATATTCTGCTCCCCCTTCTGTAGAGCTCAGGGCCATGTGGGCTCCTTTGGTCACACACAGGTGCTGGGCTTGCAAGATCATGGGGGTAAAGCATCATCACCTGTGTGGGGGAATCCCACTGCGAGGTCATTCAGAGGGGCTGTGAGAAGGAAGGCATCCAGGTTTTCAGAGGAGAACAGGGTACAAGACAGGCGACTGGCTTACAGAATCAGCCTGTAGGTGACTAAGGATATTTTGAAATGGAGTGGGAGACGATGCCTGCATTTTGCTGCCAGGTCAGCCATAAGTCAGCCAGGGAATGCTGGACAAACCTGTTTTCCTCCAGGCCTTCATTTCTGCAGGGACAGAGTGAGGGGATTAGACAGGATGAGCTGTAGGTTTCTTGCCACGGGCAGTTGCTGCCCTTTGATTAATGTGTTAACTACACAGGAGAAAGACTGGAGAACAGTTAGTCTCTATTTCCAGTTTGCTGTGATCCATCCTGTTCTAGTTGAATCTTATATTCTGTTTATCTTGAGTGAGAGGATACAGAATCAACTTGCTGGTCTTGAATCCCGGTTCTGCTGTTTACTAATTATATCACCTTGGGCAGACTATTTTGTCAAGCCTTAACTTCCTCATTGATAAAATGAGGATTTTAATAATTTTCTTATAGTTCTGTTGCAGTAAATGAATTATTATATGTGAACGAATTTATAGTTGCTGAAAGTGAAAAGAGTTGATATATGTTAAAATGTTTAGAAAAAGTATCAGCACATAGAAAAGACTATGTTTAAAATTATTTTATGAATTTTTATCAGTGCTATAATTTTTCGGCTTTAATAATGTGACTACATGTACATGGGATTGATATTTAGCAATGTGGTTAGAATAGTAAGTCGTCAGACATTCCTATGGTAAATGCTGCTGTAATGAAGAGATTTTGAAGTATTTTAGAAATACCAGTATTCTTTCAAAGATATTTTTAGAAGCAAAGAACATGACATTGTTTAAAACACAAAACCATAAGAGCATAAATCATAGCAACCTTAGCCAATGGCTAGGAGCGAGTGAGGAGGAGGGAGGATCAACTGTGAGACCAGTGGAAATTTCCGGGGTGGTGACAGTATTCTCTACCTTGCTATGCTAGTTATTTGACTGAGCATGTTTTTCAAAACTCATATTCAAAAGAAAGTTCAATCTTTCTGCACCTATGCTATAGCTAAGTCATTATCTCCAGTATTTGAATATAACCTGAAATGTCAATAGCAATTCTGCCAAACCTGCCGCCATATTGGATAGGCTTCCTCTATACTCATATTGGTCTTTCAGTCCAGGGTACTTTCTCATTACCCCCAGCACCCTGCCTGCCTCCTCTGCTCCTTACACGATATCCCCTGCTCCCCCTCCATCTCCTCCCACTCCTGCCCCCTGGCGTTCCTTAGGATATTTTCCCTCACTCAGGAAATGGGAACAGAGGATCTGAGTGATAACTGTTGATGCTACTGTGACTGGTCGTGCTTTGTAAATGGTTGCTGCTGGCATTGTGTGGGAGAAAAGAGGCTTTTTGAAATTTGATCTCCTATTCACTAACCAAAGTAAATTTAGTTAATATTTTGTGGACTATTTTTTTGCACAATAAAATCTTAATAAGGAAGCTTCTATTTTGCTGAATATTTTAAATTATTATAAATGTATATCACATTTTGTGAAACTTTTTTTCTGTATTTCCAAGATCACATGCTTTTCCCCTTCATTTCATAAATATATTGAATTTACACAAACATATTTTTCAAGCATTAAAAGAATTTATCTTCCCTGGAATAAACCCACATAAATGTGACATAAATCACTTTAATTAATTCATTTACTTGTGAATCAATGAATCACTTATTCACTCCATGTTTGTTGAATTTGGTTTGCTAGCATCTTGATGAGGAGTTTCCTGTCTATGTTTGTGGCTGAGGCTGGGTGTGATTTTTCTCCTGTTTCCTTTCCTATACAGGTTTTGGCATTGAGAGTACGATTGCTTCTTCAAACCAGGTGGGGGACTGGTTTTCCTGTGTTCTAAGGGGTCCCTAAGACCAGGGAGAACCTACCTTAACTGCTTCCCTTGAGAAGAATTCACCAAGGAGGCCACCATGGCCTGAAGCTTTCTCTGAGAGAGGTTTTCTGTAGTGGATTTAAGGACCCACAGGACGACACTTTAAAGCTTCTTCTTTGTTCATGATGGTAAATGCTGGATACTAGAATTTAGTCCACACGACTTAAGTTTTCAATATTTTCTGACTATAAATGCACTTATAACATGCTCTCATGTATTTTCCATTTCTGACAGATCTATAGTGAGCTTCCCTTAGTTATGTGTATTATCTTTTAGGGTTTTAAAAATTGTTAATATAATAATGTTACCAACTTATTCGTCACTTTAAAGTATTGATCTGTGACTTTGTCAGTTTCTCTAATGTGTATTTATTTCATTAGTTTCTGCTCTTTCTTCCATTTTCTTTAGGTTGCTCTGTTTTCCTTACATCTTTAGATCATGCCTAATTTATTAATTTTCAAGACCTCTTTCTTGATATATGAATAGAAGACTATGAATTTCCTTTAACACTTCTTTGTAGCACATTAATTTTGATGTATATTTTGTTATAATTTTATTATAATTCAGATAAATATTTAAATTTTTAAATTATAGTTCATTATTTGATATGTCAGTTATTTAGTATTGATTGCCAAATACAGAAGTATTTTCTAATTATCTTGCTATTGATTTCTATCTTAACTGCCTTCAAGCCAGATTTTAATCTCTTGAAATTTGCCTTAAGGTCCAGCATATGATCAATTTAGATACGTGATTTGCCTGTTTAAAATATGTTTTCTGCAACTCTGTTTCTGATCTTATGTCTCTTGTGTATTAAGCACTGAGGCAGAAGGATTAAGTATTCTGTTAAATTTGAACTAGTGTTTATGACTGTTTATTTTTGTGGTGCTGTCAATATCTGTCAATATCTACGCACATTTTGAAACCTCCCATCTTCTTGATGGATTGAACATTTTATGATGCTGTGCCTCTTAGTAATGCTTCTGCCTCCATAGCTTCGTGGCCTAATACTCAATGATTAATGATTGCCATCATACAGCTTTTCATCCCATTAACCCAGCTGTTACGTATCTTTGCATCTTGCGTGCCTCTCTGATGAACACCTGCTGCATTTGGTCTGGAATGTGCCCCTTAGGCCCATGTGTTAAAGGCTTGGTCCCCGGGGTAGTACCACTGGAATGTGGAACCTGTGGAACAAGGGGCCTCGTGGGAGAAAGTTAGGTCATTAGGGAGGAGCCCTTGAAGGAGATATTGGAACTCTTGTCACTCTTCTTTCTCTCTTGTCTCCCTGGTGGCCACCATGATGTGAGCAGCTTTCTCCATGGTTCCCACTTTGATATGCTGCCTCCCTACAGACCCAAAAGCCCTCCATGGTCTGAAGCCTCCAAAACTGTGAGATGAAATACACCTTCCCCTTATGTAAGTTGACTCTCTCATGTGTTTAGTTACAGTGATAGAAACTGACCAACACAACAACATTGATGTGTGCATGCGTGAACACGTGTCATCCGGTCTGAAAATCTTTCAGCTGTGTCCAAAGCTTTTTAATAAAAAAATTTTAGTCATGCAGATTGTTTACATTTTTATGCACACAGAGACACATAACACCTATCCACGTGTGGTTAAATATTTACTACTAGAATTTTATTTCAAACTACTTCAAAATAATGATTGCAGACGCGATGCTCTTTCATCCCCAATTACAAAAAGAACATTTTCCTACTTAAGCACAATGTTATCACAGCTAAGAAGTATGACATGGTTTTCTAGTATTGTTTATCTAGTCCATATCCAAATCTCTGCCAAAGTCCCCAAAACTTCTCTTATGCCTTTTCTGTACCCATCAGAACTCTGCATTTGTTATGTCTCTTTATTCTCTGAAATTTAGAACGACCCTCCCTACACCCATCTTTTCCCTTATGATGTGAATTTTTGAAGAGATCAGGCCACTTGTCCCATTTGCTGGGTTTGTCTCTGATATCGTGTAAGTTGTTCCCCTAAGGTACTGCATTTCATGGAAATTAAGACCTTGCTTAGGTTCCTGCTAAATATTCCATTGTCTTCAGATTTCATTGTTGTGTTAAGAAGTGGTTACTAGGGGCTGGGGATGTGGCTCAGGTGGTGGCGCGCTCGCCTGGCATGCATGCGGCCCGGGTTCGATCCTCAGCACCACATACAAACAAGGATGTTGTGTCCACTGAAAACTAAAAAATAAATATTAAAAAAACACTCTCTCTCTCTCTCTCTCTCTCTCTTTAAAAAAAAAAAAAAAGAAGTGGTTACTAGTCAATTTTTGCTCTTTTCAGAGGAGTGGCTTTCAACCAAGTGTGCTCTCCCCTGAGTACATTAGGCAATGTCTGGTGACATTTTTAGTTACTTAGTTAGCTTGCGGGGAAGGGTGCACGAACATTAGGAGCATAGAAATTCTATACTCTCTACTTTAGCATCTTTAGATTCTTCCACACTTTTATTTTTCTATAGTCTCACTACAACTTTTAATACTGCTCAGGGTTTGCTTGTCTTTGGGGCTGTATCGATTGATATCTATCACCAGTTTGGAAAATTCTCAGCCATTATTTCTGTAAATATCACTTCTTTTTTTAAAGACCTGACCTAGGTTCTTAGGACCTGAAGTTTTTAAAATTTTGCCATTACCACTTTTGAAAGAATGTAAAGTTACAAATAATGGTATTACTTAGCATTGTAAAATACATCTAAAAATTGAAAAAATTCCAAATACAACAAAAAGTTTGAAATAAAACATTCATAATATATTAATTTATTAACTATCTGAATTCTTCCTACTACATTAGTCCACTTTCTGATACTATAACACAATGCCTGAGATACTCAACTTAAAAAGCAGGAAGTTTTATACTGGTTAAGAGTTTTGGAGGTTTCAATCCATGGTTGGTGGCCACACTGCTTTTGGGCCTGTTGTGAGGCAGCACAACATGGTGGAGTCTGTGGTAGAGGAAGCTGCTCACCACATGGCAGCCAGCAGACAGAGGAAGGAACTGGGGTCCCAGTCCCCTCCAGGGTGCCTCCCTGTGACCTCACTTCCTTCCTCTAGGCCCCACCTTGTCTCCACCATATCCCAATAGTTGCAGATTAACTTTGCAGGCCTTGGGTCTTTGGAGCACATTCCAGAGCCAAGCTAGCACTTCTGTACAATATGTCTCCCCCATGCACGTTGGCTGTAGACTCATTTTCATTCATATAGTGACAGCTTGGACTGATTGAGACAATAAAAAGCAACATAGCTGGGCACAGTGGTGCACACCTATAATCCCAGCGACTCGGGAGGCTGAGGCAGGAGGATCACAAGTTCAAAGCCAGCCTCAGCAATGGTAAGGTGCTAAACACTTAGTGAGACCCTGTTTCTAAATAAAATACAAAATAGGGCTGGGGATGTGGCTCAGTGTTTGAGTTTTGAGTGCCCTTGAATTCAATCCCTGGTACCCCCCCCCCCCCCAAAAAAAATATATATATATAAAATATTTTGACATATTTGATAAAAATTTAACTTATTAATATTTAGAAAAGTTAATCTTAACTTTAATGTGAACGACAAAGAAGTTGAGCCAATGATTGTAACAGTTTCTTTTGAGAAGATTTGTTAAAACAGGGAACAGAAAAGTGAGAGACACAAAATTGTAGCGTTTTTGTTTTGTTCTGTTTTAAGATGGGAGACATTAGAAATGTCTTCATGCTAATGGTGATGATTAAGTAGAGAGTGGAGAAGCTAAGGATTCTTTAAGGACTATATTCCTTAAGTAGGTGTGTAAAGAATCAGAATTTAAGGGATAAAAGGAGGGGTTTGCCTGACCTGGGATTTTTAACCTGGAATCCATAGATTTCCAAGGATCCCACAGGTAGAATAAAATTTGTGAACTTGAATGGGAAAAAAACCCCTACATCTTTATTGTTAGTAATAATTTTAATGGTAGAAAATGAAATTCAACATTTTCTTCAATAATAAGTATAGTCAACAAATCAGATATTTTCAAATCATACAACAGAATATCAAAATATCATTTAGTGTCCTCACTATATTAAAATGGGTGGTTATTAGACCATCTGCTAGATCATCTTATATAATGCATTAATAAAGAAGCATTTACATTACCATATTACAAATTTAAAATATTTTGGTTTCTGACATGAAATATAATTGGCTTCCTTTGTATTCTTTGGCATTTTATTTTATGCATTGAGAAAATTATTCTTACAAAGAGTCCAGAGGTTTCTTTAGACTGCTAAGGGGTCTCATGAGTGACAGGTGAAGAACACAGGGTCGCAGGCAGGAAGGTGGAGTGTTGGCTGCAGAAGCAGGGGGTTATCAGATGTGTTGTTTGAAGCTGAAGCTTTCCTTTTCCTTATTGCTTATAATTTTCTCAGAGAAATGAGAGGCAAGGTCATCAGAGAGAGTGAGAAAGGTGGGAGGAGATAATGGGAATTTGAGGACAACAACGAAGGTGTGAATTGCTTTTCTAAGAGAGGAGGAAAGCTAATTTCCTAGGAGAAGAAGGCAAGACTGCAGGGGGCTGCTGAGCACCCACTTGTATTTTCAAACTTAAAGGGAGACCACTGTTGTATGTCTTTATTCAGCTAAAAGGGAGAAGGGAGAGTTAACCAGAGTTAGAGCTTTGGGAAGGAGGAGGGAGGAGAGAGGGAGGAGCAGGGAGCTAATGGCCCAAGCAGGAGAGCATTACTAGCCATGGTCCTTTGGTACTCAGCTGGCTAAGAAGGAGACACGAACCCAGGGGGTCATGGGAGTGGGGCCAAGGGGTTCTGTCTCCAGGAGGTCGAAGAAGAGGTAGTGAACAGAGATGAACCAGAGAGAGAATGGAACACTCTAAACCAGACGGACCCAAATTACAATTTAAGGGCAGAATAAGCAAGTAAATATTTCAGAGGACTGTATAAGCCTGAACTCTGCATTTTGACATTAAAATAAGCCTTTCTTTTCCTGACTCTCTCCCTCCTAAGTTTCCATATCTATCTTCCATATAAGCTCATGTCATTTCTCTGCTTCTGATTCTTCCAGACAGGCGAAGTTGGCTTCCTTACACATCTGGAAGACCTGTTCCTGCTACAGTAGGGAACAGCAATCATTTCAATTAGTGGGACAGTGGATAAGAGTCATATGTTTGTGTTTGCTGTATGCCCTGTACCATTGGGTACTTCCTCTATGTCTTTCAAACACAATTCTATGAAATAGTACAGTTGAATAAACTAATTTTGAAGAAGGAAATTGTGGCAGACATCTTTTCATGGCTGTGACCAAAATGCCCAAGAAAACAACTCAGAGGAGGAAAAGCTATTTTGGCTGACAGTTTTAGGGGTCTAGTTCTTGGTCAGTTGACCCCATTGCTCTGGGCTCAAGGTGACAAAGGGTGCTGTAAAGGAAAGTTTCTCACCCCATGACATTCAGGAAGCAGGGAGAGAGGGAAAGAAAAGGGGACACAGGAAGATGAACTCTTCCAGGGCTTACCCCTGTGGCCCACAACCTCCAACCATACCCACCTAGTTACCACCCAGTTATTCCACTCAAAATAGGATGGACAGATTGGGTTGCAGTTCTCATAATATGGTCATTTCACCTCTGAATGTTGTTGAATTAACACAACATTTTGGGGATATACCCCATATCCAAACCTTAACTTCCTCCCCTGGCTTCCAAAAGCTCATTTCCATCTCACAATGCAAAATGCATTTAGCTTACCACCAAGAATCCCCGCAGCCTTAATAGTTCCAGTACTACTCAAAAGTTCAAGTCCAAAGTCTCAGCTGAGACTCAGAGCAAACTCTTTGTTGTGAGCCCCTATCAAGATGAAAAACAAGGTACATATACTCCATAGATAGTGGTACAGAGTAGACATTCCCATTTCAAAGGGGGAGAATAAAGGTAAAACAGCAAGGGAAACAGGTCTCATAACTTTGTGTATAAAATCTAGGACACATGACAGTGAGATGTACTTTCTGAAGGGCTTGGACAGTCCTGTGCCTTTGTCCTTGATGGTTTCAGGGCCTATGGCCTCAGTTTTAGCCTGGCTATCTCTACAGCCAGGAGTTTTTCTTGACAGATAGTCCACATCAGTGGCATCTCTTAATACTTGGTGTCTGCATTCCAGCTATAGCTTCACCTTCCCAGCTTCATGCATTAATCTCTCAGGGATAGCCTCCTGGGATTCCAACCCTGCTGCACTTTTCCTGGCCTTACAGGCTTTGTTTTGAAATCTCAGTGGAAGCCTCCACGACCCCCTAACATTTTGCATTTCTGCAGAATCAGCACCACATGGACTGTGCCAAAGTGTGCCATCAGCTCAAGGAGTAGCTGGACCTCTCAGTACCTGCGAAGTTGAGCATAGTGAAACAACTTCCTAGGCTCTTCTATGCAAGCAGAGTGTTCCCGGGGATCTTTTCTCAAAAGTTTTTTCTCTTTTATATCCTTAAGCCTGCAGTGAGTGTTGTCCAGCAAATTCTTGAGATGCCCTCAACCCATTTTTCATATTGTTCTCTGTGAAAAGTACTTAGCATCTATTTAGTGCCTAGAATCTCTTCAACAAGCACACCTTCACTGGCCCCAGATTTATCCACACTTTTCCTGCCAAATTGCAGGTTTTTAAAATCCTTCAGTTCTACTCTTTGCTCCTGATTATCACAGTAAACCTGGCTAAAAGCTTCCAGCAAAATCTGTGCCACTGACTGAATGCTTGTAGTGCCTTGAAATTTCCTCTGCTACATTAATTATTCCTTAACTTTCAAATTCAGCTTCATATAACCTTGGAACACGGACAAAATATAGACAAGCAACTTGCCAGAATGTACCACAAATGTCCTCTAGTCCAATTCCCAATAGGGTCTTCCTTTCTATCTGAAAACTCATGAGCACAGGCTTCATTGTCTCTATTCTGGTCTTCTGAGCTCCCTTTTAAGGTATCAGTTGGTTGACTTTGTTGCCTCCTGAATTTAACCTATATATTCTGAGGATAACGTAATTTAATAAATTTAATTGCCCACTAATTTCTGCTTAAAAATTCTAAGTCTTCTTCAATCTATACCTCCAAACATTTTCAAATTCCTCCCATAAGTCATTTACAAAGTATTCTGAACCACATGGTCAGGTTAATCACAGCAATAACCCTACTTCTCAGTACCAAGTTCTGTGTTACTCAGTTTTTCACAACTGTGAACAAAGTACCCGATCAGAACAGCTTAGAGGAGAAAAAGTCTGTTTTGGCTCACAGTTTCGGAGGTGTAATCCATGGTCAGCTGACTCCATTGCTCTGTGCCCAAGCTGAGGCAGAGCATTGTGGCAGAAGGGTGCTGTGGAGGAAAGCTGATCACCTCATGGTAGCTGGCAAGTGGAAGGGAGAGATGGGGCTACAGGGAAGAAGCACCCTTCCAGGGCAGCCCCCAGTGCCCCACCTCTCCCAGCCATGCTCACCTGCCTATAGTTACCACCCAGTCATTCCATTCAAAATAGGCTGGACTGATCAGGTGACAGCTCTCACCACCCAATCATTTTGCCTCCAAACATTCCTGCATTAACACAGGACCTTTTGGGATCCCCTCATATCCAAACCATAACAGAAATTAGCAAATAAGTGAAATACAGGTGGTACCAGATGAAGCTAGAGATCTCAAACTTACATGAATATAAGTATGTGTTTGTCTCATGCTGTCACCTCAGCCGATATTCTACCTTGACAGCTGCATGAAGGCTGTTGCAAGCCAAGCCATGACCATCGCTTCCTGGGGAAATTCTTCATGCTTTAAATAAGAATTTTTAATTATGTCTATCTTCCCTGAACCAGCAATGTCAGTTTGAAGCAAATGTTCTCCAAGTTTCCCACACTTAAGTATTTGAATGTTATTTGTATTCTTTCTTTCTCAGTGTTATAATTTCTGTAAATTGTGATTTAAGTTGTTTCTGCACAATTCCAAAATGACCATTTATTCTGATGGAGAGCAAATCAAATGATGTGTTTAATAATACATCTATCTGTCATGTGGTACAGTGTCTAGACCTTTAAGGTATCAGACGGTTGATTTTGCCACCTGGACTTAACCCATGCTTTCTGAGGATAACAATTTAATACAACTCCTCTGGTTCAGCTGGACATACCCATTCACTCTTCCATGCATCCATCCACCCCATTTATCCATCCATAACAAACATCCATTCAGAAATATTCCTGAATCCATACCACATAGAGTCCTAGACACAGATATAATGCAAGATGGACTCCATTTTATCCTTATGGACTATACTCTGTTCTGCGTGAGAGACAAAGAAAACAAAGACAGCCAAGGTGGGATGAACTTCAGAGTACTCGGGGAGAGAGCTCCAGGTACTTGGGGAGAGAGCTCCAGGTGCTCGGCTTGGGCGACGAGACTTCCTCTCATAGTCCTGATCCGACACACTGAACGGGTTTCGTGCCAGAGTTGCACTGTTTATAAGATCACTCATAGCCACAGAGGGTTGTTGGGCATCACCTGAGGACTTCACAACTAACAGGCAGCACTCCAGGGTGGAGGCAAGTGAGCCCCACCACTGGTCTGCAAGATCTTGGTGGCAAGTAGGGAACAACTTCCCTCTGATGGTCACAGCCATCTGGAGAGCATGGCTTGGCTATCAGCCAACGTGCTGGGGTAGGCAGTGCCATGTCAGGATTTGGATGTGGCCGACAGTGCACAGGGAGGGTTTTCGTCCTCTTTACCCACGTCATCAGACATGTTTGTAGAGCTGGGTTTGGAAGCTGGAAGGCTGTCCTTTGTGGAGTGGCAAGTGATATCACTGTTATAAAGGCTTCCTTACGTGAACGTTGCCCTGGGCCTCTACCTCTCTGGCCACTGCGTTTCTGTCGGGGACTTGACCTTCTGGGTTGTTTTTTGCATTGGAGAGTGTGTTCATCTGTGTCCTGCCTCTAACGACACAGTACCACAGGCTGGGAGAGTGATAAAGAAGAGAGGTTTGTTTTGGCTCTTGGTTTGGGGTCACGGTTGAAGAGCTGCATGTAGTGATGGCCTTCTTGCTGGCAGAGTCCCCAACAAGTACAAGGAGTCCCCTGGCGTGAGACAGGGAATGTGAGAGAGGCCTCACCAAATCAGCTCTTATACTAGATCCCCCCTTGAGATGACCTATCGATATGTTAAGCCTTCAGTCACATGAAGGATTAATCATTTCAGGAGGGTACAGCCCTAATCTGCTCTTAAAGGTCCGACTCTTAATGTCTCATCATGGGAATTAAGTTCAACACATTTCATGGGAAAAAAACATATTCCAACCATCATAGATGTGTTGTTATAGAGGAGTGGGCCCCTTCCCTGCCCTGAGTCTACATGACACCAGACGGCAACAGGGTCCACATCTGTTCTGCTCACGCACTCTGAGCTCCAGATGAGCTAAGGTTTCTGTAGTTGGATGAGTTAATAAGTTTAAGGCTGTAATTACAAAATAAGCAAATTCCTTGCCTATTCTGGATTGATAACTTTTTCTGAGTTCTGCATAATATCCTATGATCATAATCACCTAGGCGCTCAGGACTAACAAAGAGTATGATAACGAAGGTCAACCTATCTTTGTATTTTTGAAATTTGCCAAATTATTTCTAGGAAAAATGGTTTAAGTTTAATAATAATGCCAGAAACAGCAAAATGGAGTTGACCAGAGACATTATGAGGTCCCATAGGGCACAAGGTAGAAATGACCTTGAAAGCTCAGAGGAAAAAAAAATTAAGCATTGAGTATGTTTTAGATACATGAGCTATTTTAGAGTTCTCTAAGAGAAAGGTAGTGATTTTGGAAAGTAAATGTAACTGCTCAAAATGCTTCTTTTAAAAAACCATCGAGTGTAATAGTCATGTTTAGGAAGTAGAGATTCTGAACTTTCAAAATGAAACCAGAGTTCCAATGTGGAAGAATAAGGGGAAGAAAAAGTGCTGAGAGCAGCTGAATAACCCTGATGGATGATAGTTGGAGGATCTGGCATCACAATTAAAAATGGGCATCAGTGAAATAGATCCTAGGGTCTGAACATCCAATTAGATAGCCACAACATTGCATTACTTTCCCTGGAATATTGATATTGGTTTTTATTTCTCTACTATCCAAGTCCTGGTGTTCATTTTCTGGTGCTAGGTGGGAGGTGGCTTCTGTGGTACTCCCTGTTGTCCACTACAGCTGTCCCCAGATGACAGAGAGAGGTCATAGAGCATAGGCATGCTTACCCTGCTGTGTGGCTCTCCCTGGTGAAGGCTGCCCAATGAGCAGGCACCTGTTTCAAGATGTTGATTTCAAACGTGAGGCCAAAGGAGCAGTATGACAAGCATCCCTGGTTCTCACAACAAAAATCGTTGACCAGGCTGTGAAGTGTCAACATGAAGCAGGTGTCCCAGGTGGGGGGACTCCTGGCCCATTAAACTGGATCTCAGATGTCGGAGAATGGATTGTCTCTCAGCTGAAGTCACCGAGGTCTCTGTGCAGCCTATGAATCATGCTTTCACTATAAAGTTATTTTAATAATTATAATAAAATACAGTATTTTCTCTTGTATCAATTACATGTTACACTGGATTTTTCAAAGAATCATTTAAAAATAAAATATAGAAAATCTTCGCAAACGGATGGGTAGCTTATTGACATACTAAAGGTGAATGCCTGGCACGTCCACAGAGAGGCTTTTGCCAGCTTCCTGGAAGACCCTCCATAAGTGTAGTACCCCCAAAGCCTCCACCATCCCAGCTGCTAATGCAATCACTTGGTGTTCTTTATAGTTTTGTTGCCCAAGTGTGAATCCCTGGAAATGCTCTTTAGTCTTGCCATGTAAGATTTTCATCTGAAATGTTTTCTGAGTATTTTTTGGTCTACAGATTCTCTCTCCCATTGTTTCTGTTGGAAGGTTCAGATATGTCCCTGGGGGGTTTCTCTGCCATCTGGGTTTGACTGATTGCATCTTCACGGTGAATTTACTCGTGCTCCTCTGTCCTTTGCAAATTGGTAACTGGAAACATCACACAGTTAAATTCAGGCTGACTCCTCTGGCCAGATGAGGTGGAGGTGTGCTCCTCTGTCAGACACTACGCATCCCGTTTATGATGTTAGGAGCGGTTAACATGTCAGTGATCTTCAGATTGGCACTTGTGTCCTTTCAACATGGCCCTGGAAGTCTGAGAGCTTCTTTGCTACATGGTATAACAAGATGTGTCTTGTCATAAGCATTTCCTCTCCCAGCCGCCAGGTTCTAATCAGCTACTGCTCCAGGAAGTTCTGGTTTCTTTTACTGGGGGAGAGACAGTTGAAGACCACATCTGGGTGCAAGGAATGCTCCTTGCTACTGCATAGGTCATTGCTTCTTGACTCCTAATTGGTCAGAGACACACATCATTTATGTAGACAATACTCACTCTTCCATACGGGTACCTGCCGTTCAGACTCACACTACAGGGTTTCTACATGACCTTGTCTGTATTTCTACTTCTCATTTCCTAAAGGGACGGGAGAGAGTCATATTTAAATAGCCATTGACTTTATATTTTTTATAATAGGCATGATAATTCAGGAGGGAGCATTTAGAAGACTCTGCATATGGTCTCCCCACTTAGCACATCTCCTGTCCTGATTACCACTGCACATGTACTCTGCTCTAACCCACATTTAACCACACCTTATGTGTCCACGCTACTGTGTGTCCCCTGAGTTTGACTCTTGTCATTCATTTGGGCTGTGTGAAGCTCATCTCCAGCACCTTCCTTAGGAGGACTTGCGGGATCAGCATTTCCTGCAGTCTTACATGTTGACAATACTCTATCTGGAATCCTTGGCTTACATTTTCTTTTTCTCCTTTTTGTTTTGGAGGAAAGTGTGACTCTTGAAAAAAGTCTGCTACCAATTTGATATCTAGAAATTATTTGTTATTATTTATTTTTGCTCAAAAGAATATTTTTCTTCATTAAAATCCAATAAGTTCATTAGAATTTGACCTGGTATTGGTTTGTGTAAGTTAAGAGACTCACATATGTGGACTGTTCTTTCAATATAGAGATTCAATTTTTTAAATATAAGGATTTATTTCAATTATGGCTTCTCCTATTTGTTCTGTTTCCTTAGTTTCTGCACCCCCCCCCCTTAGGGATTGCTTTTATTCATTGTTGGATTCTTTTAAACCTATCTGAAATTCTTATCACTTCCCAGTCCTTCTGTCTCTCCCCTGCATTTCAGTTTGACTTAGTTTCCCCTCCTTTCACGGTGTCTCGCGGGAAGTGATCTCATTCTCTCTAGTCTGCTCAATGCTATGTTCTCTCTGGCTCCATCTTCACTTTTCTCCTGAGCTCTGTCCTTTCTCTGAAGTTCTGTGACATGGATTTCCATTATTGTTTCACTGTTCACTGAGAACACTTGGGAGAAAACGCCATCCCTTTCAGGTCATCAGAACATCTTTGGGAAATCACCGGTACTCTTGCTAAAGGTATCATCCCTCCTGAGAATTGTGCAGCTTCTCTGGGAGAGGAGCAGGTGTTACCAGCAAGGGCCTTGGAGAGGTGAGATCCGGCTGCGGTCCTTGGGGCCCTTATGTAGGCACTTAGAAATCTTAGGCACCTCAGTTAATTTCTTGGAGCCTTGAATTCTTTGCCTATAAAGTATGTATAATTGTGATTGACAGCAAAGTAAAGGACCTTGAGATAATACTATTATCAATGTTGCTACTATGTAAATATGAATTTTATTTTCAGGGAGTGCTTTGTATACACAAAAACTGCACCTTTCCTCATTTTCCAATCTTTTTTTATTTTTAAATTTTGAGGCAGGGGCTCACTAATTTTCCCAGGCTGGCCCTGCACTCGGCTCTCCTGTCCCAGGTTCCCCAGCAGCTGGGATGGTAGGTGCATGTCAATGCCTATTCTTTAATGAGCCACAGCACTGACCAGTTGCCCAGAAGTCCTGCGCGTGCCTCCTCCAGACTGCCACATGGCCAATCACCAGGACCTAGGTGGTCTACTTCGTCACCATTTCTCAAATGCATCTATTTCTCACCACACACAGCCCCGTGCCAATCAGTGCCCCACTGTATTTCCTCTGAGTTATCCCTCAGTCATCCTTATGGATTTCCACGGAGCACTTCCCTGGTATAGCCCGAGCCATCACTCAGGGGTGCTCCAGATTATGACATTTTCTTTCTTGAGCCCCTTCAGCAATGACATTCAGACAGACTTCAGCTCGCTCATGTGACTTGCTTGGCCTCCTGACTGCAGCCCATCTGTTACACCTCAGCCTTGCCTCTGTGCTGCGGCCCAGGGGAACTCTTCCCAGTTCCCTGGAAGGGAGGGACTTTCCCTCTATGGGAGCAGGACTTGTGGCCCTTCCATGTCTCACAAGGCCAACCACTGGCTGTGGTCTGGTGGGCTGTCCCTTAGGCATCCCAGGACTCTCTGCTCCTGTTTATTTTGCATTACCCACGGCCAAGGCAGGACAGCCTCACTCTGGGGAAGGGGAGGTGCTTTAGATAAAGGACTCATCACCTTCTACTGCCTCCTGTGGACAGACGACTTCAATTTCACACGCATTTTGACTGGGATCAAATGCAAAGTACTGTTCAGCCACAAGGCATCTTTTTAGTTATTTTGCTTTTGTTTTCCAGAAAGACAGCAGGAGTCCTGACCCCTCCAGCTGGCACCATGGGCGTTGCTTCTTTGGGTGGTGCTGTTAAGTCTTCCAGCTCTGTGGAACCTCGTTCTTGAAACCAGTGTTGCCTGCCAGATGTCTAGAGAACTGTCACTCTTAGGCTAAATGTTGTTCTGTAGGAATGTTAATGTCTTCTTGCTGCCTGAGTCCCTAAATTGGGATTGTATATTTACATTTGTTTACGTTATGTACATATAGCTGTCTCCTCTATGTTAGGAATAAGTTAAATATCCAACAGGAGAGAAATGATGAAATTATGTCACTCAATTGTTTAATGAAAATAGCTGTGAGGAGTTTATTATAGACAACTTTTTGTGCTAATTCCTATAAATTCAAAATTATGCAATTGTTAATTATAAACCAATAAAAAATACCTGAAGCTGAAAAACAGGAAATATGCTTGCTGTTTAGAGTCAAGAATTGCAAGAATTATGAAAGAGAATTAATTGAAAATAGTTGTTTATGTAGGCTGAAAAATGGGGTAGAAGAGACTTTCAATTTTCCCCTCAAGTCTTGTAAAACTATCTGACTATAAATTATGTAATGTCTTCCTTTATGGAAACAAAGAATAAGGCTATAAAGAGATTTGGAAGTCCAGAAGAAAAAATTTACAAAGTAAATGTTTGTTTTTTAATTAAACTTACATAAGAAGAATTTAGCTCTGCTTGATTTGAAGGGAACTGGCTGAGAAGTACGACTTGGAAATTGCCCCAAGTCTCTCTGAAAGGCTGGGGTCACAAGTAGGAAACCATGTGTCCTGCTCACTTCACTCTTTGGTTTGATCCTATGACGTAGTTACTGAGTCCTGTGTGGTTGGCGACACTTGTGTTTTGGGAGTGAAGCTCCTTCTCTGTGCACAGTGGGTTGTTCACAGGGTCTCTGATTCTTCCGGTTTGGGAGGACTTCCTAGGTACACAGGGACCTGGAGAATCCGCAGAGAAGAAGACATGACTCTTGACATCAGCAGCATCTGAAACTTGTGTGAAGAACCCGGGTCATGATAGAGGTTGCAGAGGACCCAGCCAGGGAATTGTTCAGGGATCCACCTGCAGGTGGATTCCTCGTGCAAGGTCCTCCAAGTAGACCAGAAGCCAAAGTCAAAGTTCAGAAAGCATCAGAGGGGTAGGGCATGACATGCAGAACAGAACCCAGTCTAGTACTAGAAGCCATTCCCCAGGACTTTGCAAGCTGTTGCTCTCAGATTTTAGGCTGGACCATTTTAGTTCAAGGACTCCAGATAGAAGGGTCTTCTATTTTCCTCCAAACTCTCATTTGGAGTTAACTCTTACTGAGGCAGCAAGTCAGTTCTGTTGTTTTTAATGAGATTATATGACTGGGATCAGATGCAAAGTACTGTGCAAATTCTGCTGTAGGAATAGAGGATGAAGTAACTATTAATTATTCTCACAATTTCACAGATGTCTTGTCTAGGTCATTTCCAATCAGCTGGGTCCTAGAGAAGTTCTAGGGACTGCCAAGAGCCCTGTGCCTCTCGGTGGCCTTTCTTCATGTTCCCCACTGTAGAATGACACATGCTATGGTGTGAAGCCTCGGTACCTGTCATCGAAAGAGCCAGCTGGGCTGGGTAGGTGGGATTCCCAAGTCAGGGGAACAGAGAGATTCCATTCCTCCAGATGGTCCCTTGCAGACTTGGACCTGGTTGTGCTGGAGTGTGTGCTGAGGTTGCTTTAACAGAGAATACCCTACAATTCTGTTAGATATTGGCTGGGTGTCCACACAAGAATTGGAACTGCTATGATGAAATGATACCTTAAGTGTATCATATAATCTCATTAAAAACAACAGGCTAAATTCTTGAATCATCCCACTTTTACAGATGAGGAAACTGAGGCACAGATGTGGTGTTGCACATTCACTCTATGAAATAGCTATGTTAAGGCGAGATGGCAATAAATCACTGAGTTGATCTTGGTAAAGAATCTCCATCCCATGGTATAGGGAGCTGGATCACTTCTATTATGCAAAATAAGCTCAAGAAAATAAATATTTGTTGTTTTGGTGATCCATATCAGATTTCCACATGTGTCATATGTGTGACTGCAAATGTGGAGGGCTTAAAGTAGTGCCCTGTAGATGCAAATTGGAGCCCTCGGGCTAAAGTGCGTCAAGACCTGCTTACCAATGATAGGGGTGAATGAAGCTAAATGCTGGTTCTGCAAATGGTCCTGATGAGTTCAAACTATCAGGACACATTTTTTGTTTAGCCGAGGAAGAGTTCCTGATAGAACTGGTTTTGGCACTCAAATCTGATAATAAGAAAGTTACATCTCCACACATCTCCTAAGTATTACATATTAACACAAACAATAGTCACCAGGCAAAACCGTAAACAAACTTCATATGAAATCTATATGTTGAACACTAGGATAAATACCTTAAATGTATCATATAATCTCATTAAAAACAACAGGCTGAATTCTTGAATCATCCCACTTTTACAGATGAGGAAACTGAGGCACAGATGTGGTGTTGCACATTCACTCTATGAAATAGCTATGTTAAGGCGAGATGGCAATAAATCACTGAGTTGATCTTAAAACAGGAGACCGAAACTTTATTCACCAGTTGGCAGTTTGGATCCACCAGCTGGTGGGCCAAGGGGTAGGCTGAAAGTCTACACCCTTCGATCCCCTCCCGGGGTTTGAGTACATCTTTTATAGTTCAAAACCATATTAAAGCGTAAGTGTCTGTCGCTATGACTCAAAACCGTAAATAAACGTCATATGAGACTCAAAATCATAAGCAGGAAAGGGAGTGGGCCTAAACGTCCCTAGTTGAGTACAAGTTACAGAATGATTACTAACGTTTAGACAATCAATCTCTGACAGGGCATGTTGTCCAAGAAAAATGGGAGCCAAAGAGAGAACACTTTCACACTGTATAAGAATTGCCATTTTGTGTTGCCAAACATGCTAAGCTAAGCAACAGTTGATGGGTACAGAGGCGCGGCTTTCCCTGGGAGAAGCATTCCTTACATATGAGGAGTCTCAGGGCAAAATGGAGTCTGTTTGGTCTCCATATAGCTTGGCCCAAAACAGTGAAGTTGTATGTCAAAAGCTCCATTAACCCAAGGATGGAAAGGAAATGGTGTGGTGGAGGCCTCCCTGACTATGAAAGGTCTACAGTTAGCTTTGGCTCTGGCATGGCTGTTTCAGATACTTAGCAATAAATAAATAAATCTACACTGATTTCCTTTTCTTTAGGTCCCCATAATCGAACTCTGAATATTTTGTTCTGTTGTACTTTCATTAGCTTCTTGTCATGTTACCTTTTAAAATATTAAACAGATGAATAAAAATGTTTCATTTTTTTAAACAGCTCTCTCCTCCCTCCAGCTATTGGAGTCAGCACTAGCTCCACGGATACAGTGAGATGGACTGATTCAGACGTTCATATCAGCTGGTAAGGAAAGGTAGGGTTCTCGTGGTGCAATACTGAAATGCCAGGTCTGTACCACTAGCAGTGACTGATGATGTTCTTGGAGGAAACAAGACATCTGTGAAATTGTGAGAATAATTAATAGTTACTTCATCCTCTGTTCCTACAGCAGAATTTGCACTCCATTACTCCTGGCAGTGTCCGTATCAGCTATATTTAACCAGACCCATTCAAGTTTAAAGAATGATGATGCTCTGATGTTTGCACTTCCTTCTGGACAAATATATGTTACCTGCTATGTGCTGGATGCTTGTTAAGGTCTTATTCTACCTGTCTTAAGAATAAGATGGTACAATCCTTACTTTTATAGGTGGATGTGATTCTGTGGGGACAAACATAAAACAGAAAGATTTGCAAATCGATGGTTGCTTGATTATAATGGTGAGGGACTATCAAGAGAAAGCATGAGGCTTATGATATGTCACAGACTGATTCTAATATGGAAGTTTAGGGAGGGACATGGGGTTAGAAAATGCCAAGTCTTGTAGATTTTATTCTGAGAGAAATGGAAAGTCATCAAGCAGAGAGGATGACCAGGTAAGATCTCTGACATAACAGTACAGAGTACAAAGTCATCAGATTGTAGGGTCTTTCCTTTGGTATGGTGGTCTCCCAAAAGTGATGGGACACATAAGAAAGTTATTTATCAGAAAGGCTAGGTCTTGGATAAACTGATGAGATCTTGAGAGTTGAAAGAATAGGAAATTTAATTGGGGAAAATTGATTTTGATATTTGACATATCAAATTTCACATGACCTTAGAGTATTCACAGACACTCTCTGTAGATAGTCGATTTATGATGTCCTTTACAGAAATGTAGAATTGGGAACCATTCCTAAGACCTCGGTGCATAATTTGTGCTCCTGGGTAAGCTCAAGGAAGGGGTGAATCTTTCGAAGCTCGAAGGCTGCTCCTGCTCACAATCTGTGCATCCATAGGGTTGTGTCCTCTAGGAAGTTCTTAATTTTTTGCATTCATATAGGTGTCCTATGAATTAGCAGCAGGTCTGATTCCTAAGAGTGATTTAAATTTGGAAACTGGATGAGCTCTTGGGGATTAAGTATAGACAAAGTTGTTACCAGTGAGTGTGACAGGGCAAGGAACAGGACATTTCCTTGATGGAAATGTGATAATGTGAACAGAAGAAGAAACTAAAGCAAACACATAAGATCTAAAGGAGGGAGAAGTTAATAGTGCCCCATGCTGCAAAAAAAGGAGAAGGAGGTGAAGAAGGAGGAGGAGGAGGAAGGTTATAAAAGCCAGAAAATCAACTACTATGGAAATTTAAGGCTGTGTGTGTATCTCCAAACCCAAATGTCATGGAAATGAAAGGAGAAAGAAGACGAGGAAAAGCAGGAGGAGGGGGATGAGGAGGTGAAGCGGGTGAGGAAGGAGAAGAAGGAAGAGGAGGAAAGGGAGGAGAAGGAGGACAAGAAGGAAGCGGTGAGGAAGCAAAGGAGGAGGAGGAGGAGGAGAAGAAGGTTGTTTAGGATGGAGAAGAGTTGTGGAATTTAGCTATGAGAATGTTAGATAATTGGGGAAAAGTTGTGAGAATGGGAGCCAGATTTAGCTCGTTTATACATTTCTTCATTCACTCACCCATTCATTTAGAATATTTATCCAAATCTCTTTGATATTCCAGGCATGTGCTCCTAGGGAGTATTGTTTAAATAGCACATATTGAAGAAACTCAAAGGGTAGAGCCAAAGAAAAGTAAGATGGGATCTAGGGGAAGAATCATTTAAGGAAAGCAGAATTTAGCTCTCTTTAAAATGGATGTAAGGGCTGTGGATGTGGCTCAAGTGGTAGCACGCTCACCTGGCATGCGTGCGGCCTGGGGTTCGATCCTCAGCACCACATACAAACAAAGATGTTGTGTCCGCCGAAAACTAAAAAATAAATATAAAAAAAATTCTCTCTCTCTCTCTTTAAAAATAAAATAAATAAAATAAAATGGATGTAAGAAAACCAGCTCCTGGGGAGACGGTGAGGATGACAGGGACATCAGGGAAAGGAATCCACGTGGGTGTAGACCCACAGAGACCGGAGAGTACAAAATGTCCAACAGCTTCCAACATACTTAGCGTGTGATGTGAATCTCTGATGTGCAGGGATTCTCACAAGCATCGCACATGATTTTTTTTTTTTTTTGTTCTTGCTATAACTTCTCTCACAGGAGTGGTACACAACAGAACTTCCTGGGCATGCTGAGCTGGTAGAACTCAACACACTCTGTGGACAGCGTTCAAGTCATTTTGGCTTCGTACAAAATAACATTAAAATTTGATGTTGACAGCCAGCGTATGGATTTTTCTCAGGGTGCATATAAACACACTGGAGGTGGAAGGTAAGACCCCAACATTGGTGTCAGCAGGGAACTAGACAGCAACTAAATTAAAGTGTCTGAATTGTTCTGCCAGGCAAAACAGGGGAGATGGGTTGTTTTCTCTTGAGAACTCAACAATTCTTTATGTTAAAATTTCCTCTTTCAAATTACTGTGTAGTTTTCCCATCCTGATCCGACTCCAGCTGAGACAGTAAAAACCTATATTTGAGTTATTTGACATTTTAAAGTTTAGATAGTATGACAGCTAGTGTTGCCTTAACTAAAACACAAACAGTTTAATAAGTAATTTTTAAAAGCATTTATTCTAAAGTACATTAGAACTATTTATTTTAAAGCCTTTTGGGGAATGAGGCAAATTTCTATGTGCAGATCATCTGCAACTTGATGAAGCAACAGGCTCAGAAGGAAATGCAATGGTGTTTTTCTTATTTAGGGGAAAAGGATTACTGACACACTGTTTCACAGCTAGAATGTCCTCTGTCCCTATCCCTGCTTTTAGTAGCCACCATTAATTTTTAATAACTACAGAAAAAACATTCATTTGATGCCATGGGAGTCCCAGCCTGAATGAGAACGAGTTACATTTTGGGGAGAGGGTATATCTGATATTCAGATCAATTTATTTGGCTAGGTATTTCATTTTGGATTCATTCATAAATCAGAAGTTTGTAAGTGCTTTAGAACATGTGGAAGATTTGCTTTGTTTTCTTTATTCTTATAAAAATATGATTTTGTATTTTTTGCCCACAAGGGAATATTTTACATTTTATTTCCTCTGCAAATCAAGTAAGAGTAACCCACAGTCACTGATTATAGTTATAAATTTTCTATTTAGATTTGATCACTAATGCTAGTGATTAGCGTCATTTCTCCAGTTCAACAGCATTCACAGAGCTATCAAATGTTCTGTGTTGTAGGCTTAT
Source organism: Marmota marmota marmota (assembly GCF_001458135.2). Taxonomy (NCBI): domain Eukaryota; kingdom Metazoa; phylum Chordata; class Mammalia; order Rodentia; family Sciuridae; genus Marmota; species Marmota marmota. Next base: position 11,714,462 of record NW_026000240.1, read on the forward strand.
AAGATTAAAGCTTCTTGATATCAAACCCAGAACATCAGTTAGTGTGGAAATTTAAGCCTGAGTGAGTATCTCCAAACCAAACTGTCATGGAAATGAACACAAATGACCCTGTTAGAGCATTTAGTATGATTTTATTGCTAAGTGACTTATGGGATCATTCATTAGGAAGCATGATTACTGAAATTTCAGAGCCAACAATTCATGGGCTTATTATGCATTTAAATATATTTACCAACAATAAAAGTTTAAATTTAGGAACTTGAGCATATGGCTTGCATTTAATTCTTAAATTATAAGTATGATTATAATATCTTCAAGAACCATTTATTTTACTTCATTATAGTGGAAGAAGAAGTTTATACATATTTATTAAGAAATTTTCAGGTTTTATGAGAGCAAAATATCATTAGAAAGTAGAGCCAATAAAACTATTCAATCTGACTTTTACCGTTTAATATTGTAAATCATGTAGTACCTGATATTAAATGGTACAGAAATCGAAGTGAATTCATTGGATTGTTAGAAAGACTATTAACTAAGGTTTCTTATGTTAAAAAATTGAATATGATCTATAATAATCAACCTAGTTGCTTGAAGCAATAGTATCTGTTCTATTTTGAAGGCTTATGCCTCCAGTCTGTGCTCTTGTGTACTTATTTTTTTAAAAATATTTTGTATAAATATAACCTTGGTTAATTAATATCTTAAACTGCAAAATGTCCTTGGGTTCATGTTCATCTTCAAGTACACTGGAAATTAATTTGTTTTCTGTGACGTTTGGATATGAAGTGTCCCTAAGGCTTATGTGTTGAAGCCTTGGTCCTTAAGGAAGCAAAGCTCAGAATTGGGACGTTGAGGAAGTGGTTGGGTCTGAGGGTTCTTGCTTCATCAGCAGATGAACAATTCATTGGCCTTGTTGGAGGGCTGTGGAAACTACAGGACATGGGACTTAGTTAAAGGGAGTGGGCACCTGAGGCCATGTCGGAGGGGACTCTCCGTGTCTCCTCCTCTCTTCTTTTTCTGCTTCTCAGCCGGCTTCCCCTCACCGTGCCCTTCCTCCACCGTGCTCGGCCTCATCTCAGGGACACAGTGATGGAGGCAACTGACCGTGGCCTGAAACCACTGGCCAAAATGAATCTGTCCTCCCTTGAATTGTTCGTGTCAGGCATTTCTGTCACAGTGATGCAAAGCTGACTGATCCATTTTCTAAGCAATCTTTTTTTTTTAATGTAAGTTCTAAGACTGACTGACTTTGTGTTGGTATCAGGTTAGTTATTTCTTACCTTTATTTCAGCTGTTGCTGACAGCATAAGAGCTCACCCTGGGAGTCCGGGAAGTGTGAGTCCTGTCATTTCTCGCTTCTCTCTTGCGTTTACATTATGAGTGTCATCTTCCACCATAGATTCCTTTTATGCCAGTTACTTATTTTGTGAGGGTCGTTTAATATAGTCAGATACCCAGCACTTATGGGGCTGCTCATTAATTGCTGAGTTGCATTCACATCAGAGGGTGACTCTTAGCGACCCCTAGGTATTGTAGAATTCTCCTCCAGGACCTCAGTGTACTAGATATGATGCAGGATCTTCTGCAGGTAGGTCAGCTGAGGACCCCAGGGCCAATTCTATAAGCTATCAATGAATCTGGCTTTCTCTGCCCCCTAGTTATAAAACAAATATCTAGTGATAATATTTTTTTCCTTAGCCAGTGTATTACTTTATGCATTCCACTTTGGAAACCAGAGTTTAATATATACATTAAAATGATGGCATTTCAGCTGGGAATGGTGGCACATGCCTATAATCCCAGTGGCTCTGGAGACTGAGGCAGGAGGATCAGGAGTTCAAAGCCAGCCTCAGCAAAAGCGAGACACTAAGCAACTCAGTGAGACCCTGTCTCTAATAAAATACAAAATAGGGCTGGGGATGGGGCTCAGTGGTCTAGTGCTCCTGAGTTCAATCCCCGGTACCAAAAAAAGAAAGATAAGATGGCATTTCTTTGGATGTCTTGATTCCTATTAGTAATTAAAATCTTGCTTTCCAGGAAGGGTGGGGAATGGAATATAAGACGAATTTCAACAAGGAGAAGGAAGCCTCTGGTTTTGGTGGTATGAGAATGAGTCTGAGGTGTGGACCTAGTGCTGTTATATGGGTGCTGGACCATGGAGCTCTACAGGGAAGCTTAAGCCCTCATCTCTGCCTGAAGTGGCTGTTGCCCTGGTAACCATATTTGTTTTACTTAGAATAACCCCTGAAACTCAACCCTACTCCCCAAGCCTTTCCCGGAATAACAGTCTTGCCAAGAGGCTTCTGAGAGCTCAGTGTTGGACCCAGGGTTGCTATGAATACCAAGGATACCACCCGATACATTTATATGAACAATGTCTAGACTATGGTAAAAATCAGCTTTGGGCTTTGAACCACAGCATCTGGTGGTAGGTGGTGATTCTTCCCTGTTTATCCAACAAAGAAAGCTCCTCTCTTTTCTCCTTCCCCCTCCACTCTTCTCCTTTCCTTCATCTCCTCTCCTCCTTCACTCTATTCCACCTTCATACACACTCTCCTTCCTCTCTCATCCCCTGCTCTCCTCATTTATACCCTTTTATTAAAGTGCCTAAGCTTTAGAGGGTTTAATTTTATTTGAAAAAAGGTGGTGGGGAATATTGAAACAACCCCTGTTTTTCTATACAAATATTTTTAAACTGTGGTTAAAAATATATGATATAAAATGGATCATCTTAATCCTTGAAGAATGTACATTTTAGTGGCATTAAGTGTGTTTCCTTAGTGCACCCCACCACCTTCCATCTCCAGAATTCTTAATTCTGCAAAACTTTCCTCATCAAAAATCAACCCCCTTCCTCCCTCCCCGGTAAGCACTATTCTACTTCCTCTGAATCTGACTCTGACTCCTCCAGGAAACTCATGTACTGATCAATTGCACAGTATTTTTTTTCTGTGATTGTTTACTTCATTTAACGTAATGGTTCCAAAGTTCATTCACTTTTTGGCTGGGTCAGAATTCCCTTCCTAAAGTCTGGATAACAATCTGTCGTGTATATGTACACGTACCACCTTCGTGTTATGTTAGATCTGTTGGTGGACACTGGGGGGCTGGGTTGCCTCTATCTTGTGGCCATTGTGAATAATGAGATTAATGCTCTGGACTGAAGCACATACATATCTGCTTCTAATTCTTTTGGGTACAAATGACAAAATGCAAGTGCCAGATAATATGGTAATTCTATTTTTAATTTTGGAGTGAAGTTAAACCATATGCTTACACAGCTAATTCTTCTAATTAACTTAGGGATCATCTTAGTGATTAAGTGGTCATTAACGCCTTAGGAACATCTGAAGCAACTACCTGATTGTGAGACTTACAGGGGAAAGCAACTTCCCCTTCCCCAGGAGACGGCATGACCACTCGCATGGCCTGCCTTGCCTGGGAGGGTGTTACAGCTCTCATTGCACTACATCAATTATCACTCAAGAAGGCATAGACAGACATGGAACTGAAGGGCCTGCTGTTTATTTATCAATGTCATTTTGCCACCTCACCCTCAAATCTAGGACACTTACCTCAGTCAACCTTTTTTTGTTTTGTTTTGTTTTTAATACCAGGGATTGAACCCAGGGGCATTCAACCACTGAGCCATATCCCCAGTCCTTTAAAAAAAAAAAATCTTAAGACAGAGTCTTGCTAAGTTGCTCAGGCCCTCACTAAGTTGCTAGGGATGGCTTTGAACTTGGGATCCTCCTGCCTCAGCCTCTTGAGCTTCTGGTACTACAGGTGTGTGCCACCAGGCCCGTCCACTCATCTTGAGGCTCATCCTCACCCAAGATCATAGCATCAATGCTCTGCTAGTTAGGAGTACTTTAAAGGGTGCTGGTGTAGTAGTTGGCTTGGTACCAAGCCAGTCTTTTAGTTCACAGCTGAGTTATTTGGCTGTAAGACCACCATCGTGGTTTCAGCTTTAGATTATGACTCCACCACACTCGCAAACTTCTTTGGCACTAGGTCATCATGTTTAAGAAAGGACAGAGCACAAGGATCATGCTTACAGCTTCATGGAGACTGCAGAATCCCAGATGCAGTTCTGCCGCCCCAGTTGCCACGGGGTATGAACTTCCATCATGAGGGACGAAAATGGCAAGCACTGGGTCTCATCAGCACAGAACGGCCTCAGGGCTAGAACCTTCCAACTTAAGCATCACACTAGTCCTCTGACACAATGTAGCCTTAGCTCCATTCTTTACCTAAGCCATGGTCCATAGTTTATGAGCTTTTCACTGCTGTGACCAAAAGACTTGACAAGAACAACACAGGAGAGGAAAGGTGTATCTTGGCTCATGGTCTCAGTGGTTCAGTGCATGGTCCCCTAACTCCATAGCTCTAAGCCTGAGGTGAGGCAGAATGTGGAGGAGGAAAGCAGCTCAGGACATGGCAGCTGGGAAGCAGAGAGAGCTTTGTGCATCATGGACAAAATACAAACCCCAAGGGCACACCCCCAGTGACCTACTTCCTGCAGCCCCATCCTACCTGCCTATAGATACTACCCAGTTAATCCATATCAGTGGATTAATCCACTGATCAGGTCACACCTCTCACAATCTAATCATTACATCTCTGAACATCCTTGCACTGTCTCACACATGAGCTTTTCGGGGACACCTCGTATAAACCACAACATTAGGTTATACTACAGTCAACAATCCTGACAACAAAGCACAGTATATCCAGGGACCTTTGCTTCCAGCTGTACATTCTTCTGATGTTGGGAGAAGTGTGACCCAGGCCAATGGTTGCTCAACTACTGTCCCCATGACTGGAGGAGAGGGCTGGAGTCCAGCGACTGACCCAGTCCTTCCAGGATGTTTTCCCAAAGAGATGGACTGGTACCTCTTTCTATGATAAAATTTCTTTTATATACTATAATTTCAATCCCTTTAATTTGCATCATGCATTTACAACCTAAAAGTCATCTCAGTTCCTAGAACAGAACTGGGCTTCTTTTCACCAATCTTCCCAGGACTTGTATTTTGGTTTCTGAATCTAAGACTTACGTTAGGATCCCCATATTGCTTGGCCTTAGAGTAGTATCTACCTAATTAACTGACTTACATTGCGGTGCACATTCCAGGTGTCCTAGGTCTCAGTGTCCTTTCCAGGTCTGATACTCCAAACCTTCACTGGATGCCTGTGGCGTGGACATACCTGCTTCAGCACACATGAATGGCAACACATCCATACCTGCATCATCTTATTCCTCGTGTTGGTGGTTGTTTTAATTGTGGGCCTGTGAACCCTTTCTGAATAATGAGAGTGAAACCAGGAAATAATTTTCATCTGAGGTCTAAACCCAGGAAGCATGGGAGATCTCATTTACCCTCCAAAGATTACCAGTTGGGTTTTGTTAGCCCCTCTCACGGACGGGGAAACTGAGGCTTGAGAAGTTAAATAATCATACCACTCAATAAATGCTGAAATGGGTTGCAAGATAATCTCCATAGAGAAAAAGATAGAGTAAGAATACAGAAAATCTAACATTACTGAGTCCTTGTCTTCCCTTGCAGGACAGTGATCATGCTATATCCCCCACTGACTGCCCTCAGTGAGCATGGGCTAACTGAGGAAAAGACACATTTACACAATTTCGTTTTGCTTCTTCCCAAATACATCAGGCTGTTGTGCAGTCAAGTCTTGAACAAAATGCAAAACATTATAATGAAACAAAATGCAATTTAGTCATTAAATAGAAATGGTCTTCATGTAAGAAATGAGACGGGTCCTGTTCAAATAGAACAATTTCCATCTTCCTAAGAGAAACATTAGCTTAGTAAACAACATTCACATCACTAATTTTAGTGGATATGGCCAAAGGTTTTATTTCTTTGGATTCCACCTTCAATTTTTAACTTCCCTAGCCAATCTTCCCAAGGATAGGAACCAGAAACATTCACATTTGTGTACCAGGTATTCTGTATATCTTAAATCTAATTATATAAATAACCTCCAAAGTTATGTGTTATTATCCCCCATTTTAGAGCCTCAAAATTTGATAAAGCACACATAATGTGTTTCAAAGGCTATTTTCTTTTCACTGTCCTAGCTGCATCATAAATTACAAAGACCAACTGTAATTTTGTGCCAAATTTTCTTATTATGTTTGTAAAAGGCCTTTCAAATTCACTAATCTCCTGTGATGCTTATAAAGACTTTAGGATTGAGGTGATGCTACTGATCTCCTTTTCATAATTTCTTCTCTCAGAACATTTACAAAAATTGAATTTTAATATATTTATGCCTGATGAATTAAATAATATATATCATACTTTCATTTCAAAAAATCAACATAAGTGGACATGTACTAACTTTAATATTCTGATAGTTTGGAATATTTCCCTAATCTCGAATTCATTTTTCCATTGGCTTCTTCTTGTGGCTTGAGAATGCCTAGTGAGGAGAAGATTTGAGTTAGTGTATGTGCTCCGTTTTAAGAATGACAGGCAATCTTAAAGAAGAATGAAATTATGACATTTGCAGGTATATGGATGGAACTGGAGAATATTATGCTAAGCAAAATAAGCCAATCCCCCCAAATCAAAGGCTGAATGTTTTCTCTGATATGCAGATGCTAATTCACAATGGGGTGGGGGGACAATAAAGGTATTTTGGACTAGACAGAGGGGAGTGAAGGGAGGGGAGGGGGTATGGAGGTAGGAATAACAGTAGAATGAATCAGACATTATTACCCTATGTGCATATATGATTATATGACCTGTGTAACTCTACAACATGTACAGCTAGACAAATGAGAAGTTATACTTCATTTATGTATGATGTGTCAAAATACAATCTACTGTCATGTATTACTAACTAGAACAAATAAAAATATATTAAAAAAAGAATGACAGGCACTGAGTGTTCTGTTACTTAGGGTTATCAAGTCAAGTTTGGGGATTTTTAAGCTGTATTGGTTGTGGGAAAACCCAGAATTTCCAAAAGAAATTGCACTGTGGGACATTTGCAGTGGATTTGCCAGTGGAGAGGCTGCTTATTTTTATCACAATGATGTTGCTTACAAACCTTAAAAGAATCTTGAATTATGTTAAAAATTACTTGGTAAAAATAAGGTCAAAACCTAAATCTAGCACAAACAGGGAAGCAGTTGAGCCAGCGCCAGTCGGCCATACGGCAAGTGCCTGTTGCCTGTCTGTGCATAGCCAACGGGTTAGGTCCTGCTCTGCAGCCTGTGCACACCAGGAACAAGCCAGGGGCCTCTGGACCATTCTGAGGAGAAGCAGCCCTGAAGTGTCAAGTGCCTACTTCCAAATCAGCCACCCTCTACCTAAATTTCCTTAACGATGGATACTTCCATCAAAGGTTCTCTGAAGGAAAACTGAGACTTGTCTTGTGTTCCCTTACCCTCTCCATCCAGGGAACTCAGACACGCTTTCTGCAATTATATGAAGTATTATGAATATTGGAGTCTCCCTCTGAAAGTTTCTTGTGATCATTTAATCATAAAACAACGCTCAAGTTAATTGCTTTCTGCAGAGCTGGCCTTGAATCACAATAGGCATAGGAAAAGGTGCTTAGCAGATGGATTCCAGGAGCCTGGGGAAAAGCCTCTCCCAAGGACAGACGGAGGGTAGAGAAGCAGCTGCCAGTTCTCCACATCTGTAATGTTTTGAAAGTGCACATGGACATGGATGCAATAGTTAGATAATTAGAGTCATGAACTGTTCTGCTTTGCACTAAAAACCAGACTGCTGTTGGACAATTGCTGAGGGAAGGAGATAGTGCTGGCCCTTCTCAGGAAGACGCAGCCCTGCAGGAGCAGAGGGCAGCAGAAGGAAGATCATCATGATCACAAAAATCAGCACATTTTCAGAGATTAAAAACATGTTGGCACTTGCTAGTGTTTGGTTTACATTTTTTTTTTTTAATCATGAGAACTGAAATGAAAGTCCCCTCTGCACTGCGTGGTCCTTCCTCTCTCTGAAGGCAGTTACTGGGAAGTTACTGTGGCTCCAACCCATATTTTTATACTTTCATTGCATACCTGTGTGTCTAAAATGACCGAGTCGTTTAACTCTTGCTTATTTAAAAAAAAATTTATATAACTGGTTTTACATACTGACATCTTCTGCACCTTGCTTCTATCATTGGGCGTATTTCTGAGTTGTGTCCATTTTAACTCTTATATTCCTTTGTTGAACATATCACAATGCATTTATCTACTGTCCTCCCAAGAACATGTAGATTATTTTCAGATTCTCAATATTTTGCAAATATTGCTGCAATAACAGTTCAGGTCTCCTGTGCTCTAGTGGCAAAGCCCCATTTAAGGGCTGCCAGGGAGCCGTGTTTGCTGCTGGCTGCTTTGCTAGATACTGGCTTGTTCTTGTGGTGATTGTAACTGTTTCATCCCAGGGTGCAAATTTGGATAGATACAAAGATTTTTTCCCCCCAAATAACTGTTTACAACTTTATTTCTTGGAACTCCTTTCTCTGCTGGGTAGAGCACACTTTTTGTTTTCTTGTTTGGTGTTTGGCACCCTTGGTAAGAGCTCTATCACTGAGCTGCATCCTAGCTGGATAGTAGACTCCTGAATGGCATCCTGAGCAGATTCTATGACTTTATGGTTACTTTCAATGGTTGCAACTTAGTTCATTTCATTGTTTGGAGCAGGAAGAGCAGAGAGGCTCTCAAATCCTGGTCTTCTGTAGTTGGTGGAAGGGTCTCTTCTCTCAAGTGTTACCATATTTCTGCCTACTCTTGGTTGTTTCCATTATTGTGCACAAAAAAAATGTACATGGATCTTTGGGGATTGGTGTTCAGCTAAGTGCAGCCCCCACAGTCATCCAGGAGCCCTTCTGAGTGATAGCCATGGCTCCCTATCAGGGTCCATGTTCCCAAATCCCTCCCAAAGACTTTTCCTTGCTTAGTTGGCCTTGCTCTGTTCTCCATCACACGTTGCCATGGGAACCACTGAGTTTCTTCCTGCAGCCTCAGAGGGCTATCCTGTGGGACTCTCCTTCCAAATGTACAATATTATGGTGCCCACCTGCCCCGGTCCATAACTTTTCTTTTCTTAAAGAAAGAGGGGAGAGGGGAGAGAGAGATTTTTTTTTTTAATATTTATTTTTCAGTTCTCGGCAGACACAACATCTTTGTTTGTATGTGGTGCTGAGGATCGAACCCGGGCCGCACGCATGGCAGGCGAGTGCGCTACCGCTTGAGCCACATCCCCAGCCCCCCATAACTTTTCTATCAAGGCTGTGTCCTTCAGATATCCTTGGGTGAGAAACACTTCCTTTTATTATGTAGGTAACCCTATCTATCTATCTCTCCATCCGTCCATCTGTCATCTGTCTGTCTAACTAAACTATCCATCACATCTGTCATCTTCCTATCCATCTCATGACCTCCTTCTACCTTCTGTGCTCCTGCAATGATTCTAGCATTGGATCCGAATGTTGCCACCAGCTAGGTTGTGAGATGCCAGTACACCCTTCTCGCTAACACCCTGATACTTTTGTGACTTTCTGGAACCTCATTGCCTTCATTTTCTTTAGAGCAGGGAGTCAGCCTTTTTTCCTTTATGACAAGAAGGAAAACTATGTGAACATTGCATTTCCTTGGAGACCACAGGTATTGAGGTCTCCCACTCTGCTCCCCAGTCTTCTGCGAAGGAGAATGTGGTGCTCTTGTGGTGGCACCTTGGTTAGCACATGCTGAAAGGGCTCTTTGGCTTAGATGTTGGTCATTTTTCTAGAAAGGGGGACACTCAGTATTCTGCTTAATGATTGTTCCAATGTATTCCCTTACAATCCATCCAAGTCTCCTCTTTCCCCACACCTGAAACTCCGTGTAATCATCAGACTTTAACATTTCCATCAATGTAATGAGTGATTTCCTTGGTAACTCAAGTTTGTTTCCTTGATAACTCAAGTTCAAGTTCAAGCACCTTTTCATTCATTATTATTTTCCCATTCAATTTATTCTTTGGAAACTCAGATGGCCCTGGCCTAATGATGGGGTCACATGCTGATAAACTCACACAAGTTGAAAATATCATGAATTAAAAATGCATTTAGTGAGTTAACCTACCACACATCCCAGAATGGTTCCAGGTCTCCATAGGGTACAGATAGTTTGCCTCCTGAACCTGTAGTGAGCTGGGGGCACAGCTCACTACAGTCCTGTGATGCCAGAGTATGATACTGTATATTGCCTGCCTGGCAAAAGCTCCAAGTTCAAAATCTGAAGTGTAGTTTCTGTTGAGTATATATCCCTTTTGCACCATTGTAAAGTAGAAAAATCCAAAGTTGAAACTTCACATGTTGGGAACCATCATAATTTGTTCATATCATTTTCTATCTTCTCTGTTTGGTTATTTCCCCTCTGGAGTTGGGCAAGGGTTTTAAAGGATACTAAAGCTGGGTAAGTTGTACGTGATTTCCTCCAGTGTGTGGCTTGTTTCTTCAGTCGTGGTGCAAAGTTTATATGACTGGGATCTGGGTTTAGACCTTCCTTTCAGCTTTTTGGATCAATTTCCCTCTGCGTGGGTTATCGTGCATGCTTTAGTTATTAACAAGTTAATTCTGTATTGATATGTGGGCTCTTCTTTTTACTCAAACTCCTTGGCTGTTTTAGCCTTTAGGCACACAAATTTTAGGATCAGTGTGTCACGTTCCATGAAGAGTACTGATGACGTTCTTACTTAAATTACACCTTGTAAATTAATTTATCCATAATTGGTTTATGGTGACTCCAGGTTTTGAAGCAGCAGCAAATGTTGTACATGAGATGCTCCGTGGATGGAGCATCTCCATCCATGCTGATTTATCCTAATTTTATCAAATTAACCTTCAGTAATGTTTATAAATTTAAAGTAAAACTGTTGCATATGTTTTCATTAGTCAGTCCCTAGGTAACCTGTAGTTTTGGAACCTTTCCTTCGCAGCAGTTTGCAATTGGCGTGGGTGGTGAGGAAGGCCAGTAACTTGGTAGGTTGAACATACGGTTAGCAGCTTGCTAAGTTCTTTCTTTGCTTCTATTGGTATGACGATAAATTTTCTTAAATTTCCCATGTAGATACTTATTTTATCTTCAAATAATGGCAATATTCTTGTCTAGTTCCTTATTTAATAGTAACTCAATTTTACCATAAAGGTGAGAAAAGGAACTCTGGGTTTTGATTTGAAGCGCATCCAAATTATGGACTGACTTACTTGGTGAAAATTGATTTTGTTTTACAATGCTAGTTTTATTTCTCAAAGAGAAAGATACCTCCCACATATCTTTGTCTTTTTCTTGAAAGTATGTATTTATGTCCTCTTTACATCTGTTAGTAATGTTCCTATTTCTCCAAACCATGGCATATCTGGACACAGAGCCAGAGGAGACTCTTGGACTTGTTTCTGAATCCTTTCGACGTGTCCTGAACAGCCTCTGTTAGCTGGTGTTTCAAGATATTCAGAGTTTATTCCGTGCATCTCTCATGCCAACCTAGCCTCAGTTCATCCTCTAGGAAGTCCTAGTTATCTTAGAAGGACAAGTTTTAGAGAGGGAATATGGTATTTTAAGGTCATACCGTTGCTAAGGACATTGTATTTGTCTTATCGTTTCTTCTGATTCTGTTTTGCTTACATTTCCTTCTCTCCTTTTTCTTTCTCTATAATGTGGATCAGGTAGAACAAATGAGAACACACGCATCTGTGCTTTCCTTCATGTTCACATCATCCTATATAAATGTCTTTCATATAAGTAAATGTATGTGTGTACACATGTACAACATTTGCTGCTGCCTTAAAATCTGGAGTCACCATAAATCACATATCCACATTTTCATGGAGCTTGGTGATTAAAAACACAAACTTTACAACCAACCAAGCTGGGTGCAAGTCTTGGCCCTGCCATTTACAGGGTCTGCGAGTTTGGACTGTTTCTGTCTCCTCACCTGCAACGTGAGCCTAAGGATTCACTCATGGGACTCTGTTTAATGAACTGTGCTCTCCTGGTACATGGGACATACTCTCTGAATGTGAACCTTCATCTTAATCATCTTCATCTTGCTGCTGTCTGTCAACAATACCCCATAGGATTTCTTCTCTAGTGATAAAAGCTTTTTCCCACCTTTCCAATATCTTGGGTGTAATAAGTTTCTTTACATTTTCACCTTTCTTCTTAAATTCAATAGCTTTTGTTTTGCTAGAAAATCATTCTTTCCACAGTTACCAAAACTTAGAGTTATAGAGTCACATGTAACATTTTCCAATGATTATTTCCACTTTTGATTAGTGCCGTGTCTCTGTCCTTATTCCTAAACTCTAAAATGTTTCCCTCTTTGTTTTTTCTTTTTCAGATTAATCAGTGATTTTTATATTTTCAAAAAGCCAGATTTTGGATTTATGTTTTTTCCATTTTTAGAAAAACAATTAATTTTAGGATTCTTTGTACTGATTTTCTCTTTCCATAGTTTTTTGATTTATTCTTGTTCTCTTAATTTTCAGTGGTATTAAATTCCTTCAGTGTTATCTGAATACTGCTTTTTCACAGCTTCCCCTTTGTTTTATGTACACGTGTGTGCCCAGTAAGCTTCTGCCACAAACATGCTCATGTCCTGCAATGCTTGCAAGCTGCTCACCTTCTGTGGAGTGTTCTTTTTTTATTGCTTTCCCTTTTCTTTGATGAAAGAGACATGTGGGATGATGTTTCTTCATATATAATTACAGTATTCTTTAGCAATTTGTTTCTAATTTAACTGGAGGTAATAAAAAGAAATAATTGAAAATTTAATTTCCAATAGTTTTTCAAAACTGACAGGTATTGTCACAAATTCAAGAATTCCTATGAATTTTCAGCAGAACAAATGCAGAGGAAATCACATCACCCAAGTAAAGCTACTCAAAAACCCAAATAAAGGGAAATTTTAAAAGTGTCCTAAGGAAATGGGCTAATTACCTTCAAATGAGCAACATTTAGGCAATGGCTGATTTATCAACAGAAAAAAAGGTGAAAACTTAAAAATGAAAAGTCAAAGATAGTGGACTGATATATTTCAAATACAGGTGGAAAATAACTGTCAACTTTGTACTCCTACACTAAGTCAAAATTTCCTTCACAAATGAAGGCGATAAAAAAAAATGAAGGCAATATAAAGTATTTTCAGAAAACAAAAAAGTTGAAAATTCATCACTAGCAGACATACATTAAAGAAAATATTAAAAGATAGTCTTCAGGTAGAATAATAATGATCTTAGGGGAAGCAGAAAAGAATGTGGATAAATCTAAATGGATATTAATTGTTTAAAACATTTAAAAAGGTATTGATTGTTTGAGGCCCCCCACCACACAAAGGAGAGACCCAGGAGCCGTGGAGACAGGGGGGAGAGGGGCAGTGAAGCTGGGGTAGTGTGGTGCAAGTAGGGTCCTAGGACTTCATCACCAGTTTCTATTGCAGGGCCTGCTCTGCCTCCAGTAACTGTCTCCCTGGGAACTTATCCTGTGGTTCTTTGGCTCATGGTCTCTCCTAGACAGATTGTGACTTTTCTTTGTTGGTTATCATAGCTCGGGTCTGGCTGTGAGGATCTTTCAAATGGGGGAGCTCCAGAGGTTGGGGCAGAAGGGTTTCTGCCGTATAGACCTCAGCTGCAAGGCCAGGCGCCTTGCAGAGCCTCTTTGATTATTATGTTCCTGTGCCCAAACCTCTGAGCAGGAAAACTGGGATCTCCCAGTCACTCTTGACCTTTCCAAGGTGAGAACGCCAGCCATATTCCTAAGGGGCCAGCAGTGACTCCACTTCAGGACCTCTGAAGTAGCAAAATCTTCTCAGCTCCTGCTACATTCCATTCCTGACCTTGGGACTGAGACTTGGATAAAGCTCAACACTAGGTCTTTATTCCAGGGTGAACCCAAAATCTCAGTGCAGCTCCCAGGAGGCATTTGGCCAGAAAAGATAAATAGATTGAAGTAGGAAGGGAGAGGAGAGGAACTCTGCTCCATGAATTTCCTCTCCACAATTCTCTATCTTGAATAGCTTCAAAATCATCAGAACATGGTTAATCTTAATATATATGTAAATTCTATAGCTTTGATTAATGGATTGCTATTATAGTAAATTTTCAAATTCATTGATAAAACTATGAAGATTATAAAAGAATGACTATACCTTGGGAAGAAAATAAAACATTATGTATCAATCTGGATTTATTTACTAAGAGTAGGTATTTACAGGTTGGATTTGCAGTTTGGAATATAAAGAAACACACATCAGGGTTGTTCTCAGGTTTAAAGCCCACTAACATATAGGATATATATAATTTTAAAAGGGAAGAAAGAATAAATGCCTGTCCCACACAGTGGCACAGTTTCATGTGCACTTTGAGCCAAGCTCTGCAAGACATTTGGAAGGAGGGCAGGTACTGAGACCCCTGCCTCAGTCCTGGGGATGCTCTTCACATGTGTAAATGTGGCTGAGGGATAGGAGGTCTTGCTTTACCCACTGCTGTTTATCAAAGCCATGCAGGTGCGGGTGAGTCACGCAAAGGCAACAGAGTTGCTCGCCCCGAGGAATTCACGACTTTGGAGACTGGTGCATCTGTTTAGTGGTGATTATTTTTTTTCAGGTTTGTCATAGCTTTGTTCATGACTAACAGTGTACATAGGAATAACATTCATAGTGCTTAAGAATGATAGTGAGACCTTGTTTCAAAATGAAAAATAAAAAGGACTGGGGATGGGGCTCAGAGGTAGCTTCAGTTCCCAGTATCAAAAAAAAAAAAAGAATAAAAGAATAAGTAGAAGTTTTGTCTTACAGAATAGGTAACAGAGTAAATATACTAACAAACCAGTGACTATGTAGTAAGGAGGAAAGGAAAGGAAAACTCTTTAGTGTTTTGATCAATCTCTTGAACAAATCTTAGTGTCCATGAAGGTCAGAGCTTCCAAATGCAAACATTGAGATCTAATAGGGATTCTTGGAGCTATATCTGCAAAATTGCTAAGAACATGTGGATGTTGACACCCACATTCCTTGGCTTTTGGTTTTCAACAGTACTAAGTAGAGAGACACTGTGTCCAATTATTCATTTATTTTCCTTTTTTTTTTTTTGCCCTGGAGATTGAACCCAGGTTTCGATACCTGTCAGCCACCTCCCTAGACCCTTTTATTTTTCATTTTGAGATAGAGCCTTGCTAAGCTGCTGAGCCTCGCTCCTAGTGGCACCACATCTGGCTTCTACTCCTTCATCTCAAAAGTGGGTCTTGCTGTTGGAGTGTGGTGGGGAGGGGGATGTAAAACAATAAACTTGGACTTGAAAGTTATGAAGCATGGTTCTCTGGTACTCAGAGGTTTCATTTGGATGCAGCTGTGAAAGACCCCCCCCCCAACCCAGCCG
>NW_026000240.1:11738923-11860809 GCF_001458135.2 Marmota marmota marmota
GATATCATTTTCCTTCAACAAGGGGGTCTCTGTGCCGCTCTTAAGGAGGAATGCTGCTTTTATGCGGATCACACAGGGGTGGTTAGGGACAGTATGGCCAAGCTCAGGGAAAGACTCAAACAGAGACAGCAGTTATTCGAATCCCAACAAGGATGGTTCGAAAGCTGGTACAACAAATCCCCCTGGCTCAGTACATTAGTATCCACTATTATGGGCCCACTTATTATTCTCCTTCTAATTTTAGTACTTGGACCTTGTATCCTTAACCGACTGGTCCAATTCATCAAGGACAGACTAACTGTCATTCAAGCCATGGTTCTAACCCAACAATATCACCAGCTGGGGCAAATTGACCCAGATACAATTGAACTCACGAATGGAAGATTCCATTCGTAGGATCAAAAGAAAATGGGGGAATGAAAGACCCCCCCCCAACCCAGCCGCTTATAGCTTTAGCTTAGTAATGCCAGATAAAACAAGGCTTAAAAAGTAGTTTGTCAAAGGAGGCCAGAGGGGCAACAGAGTCAACAAGTTCAGTGGTTGGGCTTGCTCAAGGTCGTTACAGAAACAGGATGTGCAGAGGCAGACATCTGGTCAATGAGGTACAAGAACAGGATGTGCAAAGGCAGACATCTGGTCAATGAGGGAACGGAAAATATAGGAAGGGAACAGAAACTGATCAAGTCAACAACTTTATCTGATTTCCGAGAACAGAAGGAACTATAGCCCCCACCTCATTTGAATCCTCCAATAGGGTTCCTGTAACTATGCATCTCGCTTCTGTATCTACGCTTCTGCTTGTAGGCTCTATATAAACCCCTCAAGATAAGCCAAGGGCGCGCGAGTCTCATAGAGCTTGTCACCCCGGGTACCTGTGCACTCGAATAAACCTCTTGCTGTTTGCATCCGAACTTAGTGGTCTCGCTGGTCCTTTGGGTACGGGTCTCTTCAGACGGAAGGCACTCTTAGAGGGTCTTTCAGCTGCAATCATCTTTCAACTGAATTATTTTCTAAATTTATTTGAAGCTATCGATTTTCCAGTAATAACACATTAATCTTTGCAATATTGAGACCATTAATAATAGTGAAATCTTTGTACATATTGCCCTGAGTAATCTATAATTCCATTACAAGCTGAATGACATGAGCACATTTTGACTGTTGATAAGAAAATGTATAAAGACGAACATGTTTTTTCTTTTTTTTTTAGAGAAAAAAATTCTCCCTGTGTTTTCATCAGTTTTAGAATTTACTCGGATCCCCCTTCAGATATAAATAAATATGACAAAAACATCACTGAACCGTTAAGCAGTTTTGTTTTAAATCCTGGAGAAGAGTTATTCAAAAAGGGAATTAATTTCATTTTTTAGTTCCAATTGTAAGAACATAACACTTGCATTTCTAAACGGAACAGTAAATCTGGAATGATGTTTTTAGCAGCTTGGGGAGGTTTGTTGAGACCTTTGGACATAGACTGAAAATAAAGGGGTGAAAGATCCAGATGTTTTTTTTCAAAAGAGGGAAAAACCTACTCATTAGTGTAATGATGTATTTGTGCTTCACATCACAGTCTGGAATAAAACCTAAATGCCTGACATTTTTCAATCTCTCAATAGCTTGTTTTTGCAAATTATTATAAATACTCTAAAAATGATAAGCATGTAAAAATTCTAATCAATCCATAATTTTTCAGTCACTCCCTGGCAAAGGGACTACTTCAAATTCTTAAACCTTAAATACAACTTTAAATATAATATAGTTTCCTTCTCAACATGATGAATTTTATGATTTCTTTGTGTACAAGCCCAGAACACTGGATTTTTTTTTTTATATTGAATTCAAACTATTCTCTTTCTCAAATTGCTTCCTGGTTGCCATGGCTCTCAAAGAAGCACTAAAGTATTCAAAATCCCTTTTCTTAGTGGTCCATGGCTTTCTCAAAAATCTCGCTTTGCAGCTATAATGGAACCAGGGGCTCTAGGTATCAATCAGAGCTTCACTCTTACTGCCAGAGCATGAAGAAAAGGAAGGCCAGCTCTAAATTTATTTTCGGAATCCTATCTGCAGCAGAGGAGCTGCTGAGCATGTTTACAAAGAAAGTGCTGGAAACTTGGAAAAAATTTCTCTGTGGCTGCCTTCAGAATTCACGTTGTTTTCATTTTTCTCAATTTAAGATCCAAGGAAAAATGCATATCTGTTTGCTTCAGGAGGACTAGCTAACAGCTCTTTCTTGGGTTCCATTGTACTGAGCCCCTCTGACACTGGGATGTCTGACTCACTCCTGAGCATGCACCCTGTTGTACCCCTCTATGCACTTTGGCTCAACCAAGTTAGGGCTGTTGGCCCCAAATTCATGTTCAGAAAGGACCTCAAAGTGATGAGCACAAGGCCCACATTATCTTCTGAGGAAGATATGCTCAGTGTTGGCTCCCTTAGAGGTGCTGATACTCGTCACCCATAAAAGGGAATATAGCTATTTCCTTTTAATTCCTGCAGTTCTCTAACAGAGTTCACCTGAAAACAGAAAGAATGAACAGGTTCCTGGACCCTGGAAGCTTAGTCTGAAGGGTCTGTCCCAATTGCAATATTTTTAAGTTTTATATTTTTGGAATAATAGGACATTTCCTTTTTATTACCCATATTTTTGTTATTATAAATATAATGTATATGCCACAACACATACACATATAATCTCTTCATATTTAATTATAAACATGATTTTTTTCTGAATCATTAAAGTAGATAATCCAGGCACCTTTGCTGTATTTATCCTATGAATTTTAGATTCTCTCAATCTGAAAACCATGGCACTAAGATATATTTCTTCAAAAGTGGGCCATTTCCAGAAAAGAAGGCTATTTTTTCAACAGAGTATATCAAATGTTTCCAGACATAAGAAACCTAGAAACTTAGACTTTTTCTGAGCTTGAATGTATTCTGAAATATTTCCTAAAATAAAATGAATATTAACAAATAAATTCAGATTTATTGACCAATGCAGGTCAGGAATCTTATCCTACTTGGAAGACACAGAAAGTGTTCAGAACATGACACAGCAGAAGGAAAACTGTGCTTGCTCATTGCTATTTATTATGTGATTCATCTCTTCTTACTCAGTCGCTCTTTACATCACCAAGCATCCAAGGAGCTCATGACTCATCAGGGGGGATAGGCAATAATATGGCTCGCCATAGTGTAAGCAGAGAGCAGAGCTGTCACAGAGAAGTGGGAGTCACCCTGTGGGACAGGAGGTGGCAAGTTCTCCAAGGAAGCAACAACATCTGCGTGCAGGCAATCAGGGTCCCAGGACTTGAAGTTGTGGTGAGAATCAGCACCAATCTGCCAGCGAAGTTCTGCCAAACTTGTTTATTATTGTGAACAAAAGACATGAGGTTAGAAAAGAGTGTCTATCACATGGGGCTCATGATGTTATGAGATGTGGATGGAACACTCAGAGACACGGCAGCCTGGAAATCCCTATGGTGGTGTTAGCCTTGAGCTCACGTATTTAATCCTATGGGTGTGAGACTTGGTTGGAAGAAACCAGGAACTAAGAGGTGCCTAGGTACTGACGTAATCTGTAATGCTTCATGAAAATTTTGAAATAAGTTAGCAGCTCATTATTATCTGACTGACATCATTCTTGGTGATTTTATGGCTGGGCTGGGTCCTAGGCACAATGCTAGGCACCTCTTCCTGCAATGTTCAGGGGCAAAAATACCAGCAGCCTAGTTGGTGTTGTTCAAGGTGAAGCTTTAGGGAAATACCTTTGGCTCATTTTAAGGGAGGAAATGTGGTTTATAATAGCCAGAGATAGAAGTGGAGTAGATTGGTGAAACGATAATGAATCAAATCATAATAGCACATTTTCCCCAAATTTTAGACACATAAGAATTTTCATGTGTTTTACTTTCTTTTGCAAATAAATGTTCGAGTCATCTGCCTGGTAGGCAACATTGTCACCCAGTTAGCAAGCAACACATGGGAATTGGATCTTGCTTCTTGCTCCTTCCATTGGAATTGTTCCTACCGAGAACAGGTGGCCGTCAGTCAGGGATGCTCTCATCCACAGGGAATTTCCACCCTGCATTGATTTCAATGTTGTTCCATGTCCTTAAAATTCTAAAAATCCTTGATTCTGGTAAGTTTCAACTTAGGCAAAGCCTGTGTGGTATGCAGAAAAGATTGCTGGGTTGGGAAAATGTTCAGTATGCAGAAGCAGGAGAACTTGGACAGGGGCTGGGGGTACAAAGTAAGGGAGGAAGAGGAGTAGAACACAATTCAGAAATTTTTCCTTGATAAATTAGTTTAATAGGTTATTAAAGAAAATTCATATTTTAAGTCTCACTTAATGAGCAAAATAGTACAAAAGTCCCATTCAACAAGACATTACATAATAGAATTCACTTTTATTACCAGTGATGTTCCACTGTAACTTTCTATTTATCCCAAGCTTTCAGAATGGTTTTCCCTGTATATGTATACATATATATCTCCACACATATAGACACATTTTGACAATCTGGGTAAGATTCATGTTCTGTCCTTGACTTATTATGATTCTTTTAAATACAAAAAAAGTGTGGTTATTATTGTACTGCAATCACTGAGAAATTGTCTTTTTCAATAATTTTTCAGAGCTTGCTTTTGCTGGCTTCTGTAACCAGTGACTTCAAGGACAGTGACTCCAAGGACAGTGCCAGCTGCAGTCTGAATGAATTTAGCACAGTCTTAACCCAATAAGTATTGTGGATCTCAAGGGCTCAGTCATGTAAATCTCACAGTTTACATGGCAACCAGTTGAAGGAGAAGCTATAGAAAACAAATCATATATATGTGTATATATATATATATATATATATATATATATATATGTGTGTGTGTGTGTGTGTGTGTGTGTGTGTGTGTGTATATATATGTATATATATGTGTGTGTATATATATATATATATATAATATACATTTATATTTATGATATACATATAATTTACATGCAATTTATTCACTTTTAGTTGTAAACTGAGAGTGGAAGGTGTTTCTTCCTAGTCTCTCACCCCTTTTCCTGTGTGCCTCCCAATTCTGTCTAATCCCCTGTCATGGAATGACCTACAATTATTAATTCTAGAAGTAACCGGTGGAAAAGGTATTCATCTGTAGTTTTGTTTTTACTAAAAGCTGAAATTTAAGGCATTTCAGAAACTACTTCTCAGGAAAAATTAGGTATTTCCACAGAGCCTTTTATTCTGGAACTCCAGAGGAAGAGCCCCTGGGTGAAACCAGCTCACCTCTTGTGTTGTTGTGGGGAATCTCTGGGGCTCCTCTCCCTGTGGTCAGTGAGCTGCAGGCCTTCTGGAACCAGGTCCTCATATCCATGGCCCCCCCACTTGCTGCTGCTCTCAGAATCTCCCCCAGGTCTGCCTAGAACTTGGGGAATGGAGTGCTAGGCCTCAAACCTTCCTCAGAAATTATTTGGAAATCCACTGGGCTGGCAGATGCGCCCATTAATTTCCAAAGCGTTAAATAAATGTTGGTGCCTCCTAATGAAGTTGTTCTGTTTCTGGCAGTGGCTGAGGTTTCTGGGGCTCCACAGAGGCCACATCTGAGATGCTAGGTCCCATGCTGGTACCAGGTAGAACTGTGCTCCGGTCCTCACCCGACGACTCTTTAAGAACTAAGTCTCCTGGGTTAGACTTAGGACTCAGGGTGGCTTGTGATAATTAGAAGTGCCTTTAAAAAGCCATTTCTTCCTATAAAGATACTTTTGGAAAAGACAAATTCATAAAATACAGCATTGGTCAACTGATTTTTTTTTTTTTAACGCTGAGGTTGGGAAAGAGAAGCAGAAGTTAACTTAAAAGAGGATGCTAGATATACCTGGGAAGGTGGGGAGCCCCAAGACGGACTTTAATATGTTTTAGGATTTTTATAGAGTAGATGTTTTGCCTCCTAGAAACTTAAACTGCATAGATTAGTTCAAAATATAATTAAAGTGCAAAAAAGAAGAAGATAGCCTCTTTTCCTGAGAAAATGATGTATATTCCATCCACAAAGCATAGTTTCCCACTAAAAAGAGTGCTTTTCTCACTATTTTCTACAGGAAATATCCAAAGCAGCTCATGTTTCTTTTCTATTAATTTACTGACTTGAGAAAAAAGATGTTTCCCACAAATCCTTATGACTCAGATTATTGGCATGGGAGGAGAGTTTAAGCCAGGGAAACATCTTTAGAAGTTCTCCTGATGTACAACCTTCATGTCAGAATCAACTACCTGACATTGTACACCTGGCATAAGAAGCTAAGATAGCCTATAGTCCACCTTGAGGCCCAAGGAAAAGCCATTTTTCATAAGACGGTATCTGAAGACAACCCACTCCATTTCTAAGACTATTTAAAAGGAAGGAATCTGGGATTGCAGGAGAGAAGATGGAGGGCCACTCTGGGAGATTGCATCCTGAAGGCTGGCTTTGGTGCTAAGGGGAATGGAGGGGAGGTTGAGATGGCTCACTCAGAATAGTTAGGAAAGAGACAGAGACGTGTGACCCCCTCTCACTCCCTCCTCCCTATCCATTTCCTCTCATTCCAGACTGCCCAGCCCCATTCCAGAAGAATGGCAATTGACAGTGATTATGGAGCATAAGTTCCAAGGAAGGTATGATCCAGATTATCCCTTGGAAGGGTCATCCCAGTGGGAGTCCCAGCAGGACAGATAGATTATTCAAAGGGCAACTGGAAACACATGGGTGGTCTTTGTCACTAACAGATTGGGTACAGAGTGCACATAGGGCTGAGGGAAACAGGAGTGGTGAAGGGGAGCCATCTCCCTGCCGAGACAAGGAAAGAAGGCCGTCACTGGAGTTCAGAGAGCAGCCTGGGCCACAGTGGAGCTGAGATCCTGGCTGAGGGACAAGGCCTCTGCCAAACCCTGAGCTGGCCGCGCCCTTCTACCTGCTGGTCTCCTATGGTGTGTACCAGGAGGGGACTCAGTGGGGAATACAGAGGAATCCCAGTGGAATGAGGCTGGGCAGAAGCTGCTCAGAATTCCCCTCCCAGGGTACAGACCAGACAGTGGGCAGCAGGACTGACCCGAAGGGCAAAGAATATTAAAGTGGAGTTTGTAGCATGCACTGGGCCACGTATTGAACTTAGCATCATATTTTTCTCCTTTGAGTTACTATTTAGGAGTAGTTAGGAGGACACCATAGAGAGAATAGATTCTGACTTCAGGAAAGAATTTACCAGTTTTCCCGTGATAGGTTTCCAACCTAGCATTCAACTGTATCTCTAAAGCACTCTTCTGTACCAGCCTTTTGAGGAAGGGGTTTTGTTCAACTTAAGAAAATCCCAAATATTGGATTTCTCTGATTGGACCAAGAAGAGTACTCTCTGCAAGAGTACGTATACTAGGAATCTGTGCAGTTCTAAACAAGCTCAAGAGAACAGGAAGGCCTATGCAGACATTTCTGGGGGAGCTCACTGCATGGGGTGCTGTGTGTCTGTGTGAAGTCATCATTTTGATTTTATATGGCGTGTATCACCCTCAGAATAGTTAGGAAAGAGACAGAGACGTGTGGTGTTTAGATTCTGTGTTTAGATTCTATGCTTCTGTAAATCCTAAAGGTTGCTTTTAGCTTCTCACTATTATTATTTTAGTTTACAAATCTACTTCCTATATACTCATGCAGCAGCTTTTTAAAAATTTTCCTGATAGTTTGATTCTCCATTAGCTTCATGGTTTTAGGTGTGTGGTTCCATTTT
Organism: Marmota marmota marmota; assembly: GCF_001458135.2. NCBI lineage: Eukaryota > Metazoa > Chordata > Mammalia > Rodentia > Sciuridae > Marmota > Marmota marmota. The sequence continues at coordinate 11,746,680 of NW_026000240.1, forward strand.
TCACCAGATTGATTGGGTATTTTTTACAGAGAAGCAGAGTGGCTCCGTGTGTGGTCTCCTAGAACCAGGCTGCCTGGATTCAAGGCTTGTTTGTCATCGCCAGTTTTGAAAGAGGGACAAATGATCTACTAAACTCTGTGCCCGGGTGCTTGTACCTGTGGAGCACAGGAGCAGTGGTACCTACCCAGGAGGTGTGCTGAGGTCAGGGATTCGAGGCCTATTGGACATTGGGACAGTGGCCAGCACTGACCTGATACTGACTATGCGTTTATCGCTGGCATTATTCCCACAGCTGAGTGTGTGTTTATTAGCTACCTACGAGATGTTATTGACTCTAAATCTATTATTCATGTGATTCCACTTACCCAGTCAATCCAGTTGATCCTTGGACTATTACTTTCATGGTAAATTTTTTTTTAAAGTTGATTATTTCATTATAAAAAGTCAATCATGTTGGTTGTAGAAAACTAGACATTATACATGCTAATAAATAAACCCCCTCCTAGAAGAAAAGCTCATTGGCAAGTGGAAGGGCTGACTCTTGTCCACCAGAGGCATGTGGGGGCCTGGTGCTCTGCATGGGGATGTTGGACCAGGTGGACCTGGAGGAGAGGGAGCCCAGTGGGAGGTCACTGGGGACTGTCGCCAAGGGATCAGGAAGTTCTCCTGGGACCTGGTCAACTCCTGGAAAAGGGCTGTTGTTACGCCTGGCCTCATCCGGCATTCTCTGATTGGACAGGCAATGGCTTCCTCTTACAGCAGCTTCTGCCATCGCATAAGGTTCTCATCAGAGCTAGGCTCATGCCTGGAGTATTCCCTTGAGCCTCCAGAACTGTGGGCTAAATAAACCTCTTTGCTTTATAAAGTTATCCAGCCCCAGGTGTTTCTCATAGTAATAGAAAATGGACTAATCCAGCAAGTTAGTACCATTTCTGTCCAGATGTGTTATTTTGTATATACACATATGTAACATGTGTAAACACCTATGCTTGCCTAGTACAAATAAATGGGTGAAAGCTTGAGACTATAATTCTGGCTTTTAACCTACTTTTAGGTTAAAAAGTGTATCTTACTTCCCTTGCAAATAAGCAATATCTGTTCTGTTGACCTTAGCCCAAGAACTAAGCCCAAGGACTTAGCACTTAGCAAACACCCCAGAAATATACCTTTAATGAATAAATAGACATGGGAAGGAACTTCTCATGATAGAGTAACATTCTACCACATACATATACGATCCTGTAGTCACGAATTTCCTATTATTGGAACATAGGCTGGTTTCAATTTCTACCACTCTACATGGTCAATGTCTTTCTTAAAACATATTTGAATACTTTACCCCCAAATTAACTAGGAACAGGTCCTAGATAGGAATTTCTGTGTTCAAAGACATGCACTTCTATGAGAATATAGAGTCCAGTTACTCTCTAAAATTTTAGGACTTCTAGTAAGATTTTTTTTCTTATTTTATCCCTTATTTCATAGTAATTAAAAGTAGATTTGTTTTTATATTTACCCTGCACTTACTTGTAAACAGATTTTCCATCTTCTTTTTGAATTTGGAAAATGTTAACCTATTTCAAGAGACTTCAACCATTTCTCTTAATTTCCATTATATTTTTAAATATATGACTTTTCCTTGATAATTACTTCAGAGCATCTTTAATTTCTTTTAATATATTAAAATGTTTAACACATTGCTTTTTATTTCCTACTGTATCAGAAGTAATTTAATTATGACTCAGTATTTATAACATTTAATAAGGAAGAAATTCATAATTTTCTCTCAGGTGCTATAATAATCTCTTTATGGAAATAGCTTGGAGCTATTATGTGTATCAAAACACATTAATAGCTACTTATCACAGAAGTATAAGCATAATTGTAAACTTTGTACTAGTTTTCAGATTTGGATCTCATGTGGCGCATTAAAATCAGTACATAGTGATTTATAAGCAAATGAAACAGTGAAATCCTTCCTGTCTCCTGGTATGTCTTCTTATTTCATATGGCAGTTTCACATCGAGTTTCTAGGTTCCTGTTTATTATTTTATCAAATCACTGTTAGCTTTTGCAATCCTTAACACAAAATATAAAAAGTAATCTGTGCTTTTAACATAAAAGTGAATTTCTAGCTTAGAGCTTTTAAAATTTCCCTGGCATTTTCTTGAAGTTGCTTTAAACACAGCTGAGATGATGGATGTATGAGGAAACCACAGTCACCATGTCAGACTGTGGCATTCATTGATGCATGCAGAAGGTGAAGCGTGAATCACAAATGCTGTTGAAATTCAGATACTAGCAGACGGGACCGCCAAGCTATTGTAGACGGATTCTGTTACATATTTATTTGAAAATTCACATTGATTTTTGCAATCCAGAAAGCCGTAAATGATTGTTGGTAGAAAAGGTTACAATTACATTTGTCCCTGTTCTTGCCTGAGTTTACCAAATCTTATATTCTTAACATTTTAAATTAAAATATCAAATTGAATATCACCTCCAGGCATAGATCAATCAAATATACTTAAATGATCTTTAACGAGAATAAACAAAATTATTCTCAAAGGAAACTCATAATTTTGGTTTATAGTTCTTTCTTTTTTTGTTTTCACTCTGACCTTTTCATTATTCTGGAGTTGTTCAACTCCTGAATTCATTTGAATTGGCAACAGCGCCAAATTCCCTTCAGCCATGTTTTTCAATGAAGGAAAGGCAATGAATATACTAATAGACTAAATTCCTATAACTTCACGGTTATGATCAGACCTGTCCCTGGCAGAGCCTGAGTTCTTTGCATGTGCTTTGTGTGGGGTGGTCCAGAAATGAAATAAATGTCTTCTTGCTGAGGAGGAGGGACAGAGAGTTATGATAGCAGGTTATGGCCTCTCTGCTACACAAGTGCCTAAATCATAGTAGCAGCACAGAAGAAGGTGACACTTAGCATCGTGGCCCAGGGAAACTCAATGCTGCAGTGAAAGATCAAGGGGAAGCCGCCAAGGGGAAGAGAGGCCAGGGAGAGGGTGCACGCAGGAGGGAGCCATGCCAAGGCTCAGTGGGGGAGGAAAAGAGGCTCAGGTGCCGGAGCTGTGGGGCATGGTGCCCAGGGGCTAGACCCATTTCTGAAGCTTTCTGTGTGATGCATTTTCCTCCTAAAGCTCAAGGGCAGCCAGGAAAGATATTAAGCAGTGGAATGATGTGACCCAAGGTGTGCATCTGGACGTCACTCTGGTGTGAGTGTCGGGATCCATGCAGAGGAAAAAGGACCCTGTGCAGCATTTCTCAAGGGCTGACAGGGCTGAACTTGTGCTGGAAACACAAAAGGAAGGTCCAGAGCAGGCAGAGAGGTATTAAGGGGGTCGTAAGGCTAAGACGTGGTAACTAATTGGCTGTGGGAGGTGAGGGCAAGAAAGCAGATAGACATGGCATCCAGATTCATCCTGGGGCCTCTGGACAGAAACAGGGCAGTTTACCAGGGATGAGGACATGCTCAGAGTTTGAGACACAGTGACAATGTCAGTGGCAGCCTCTGTAGGACTCAGCATGTGAATGTGATCTTGGCAGTCAGAGGAAATCCTGGGTAGAAGAACAGGTTCTGGATGCATGTCGGTTTACAGCTGGCATGGTAAACATGAGAACTAGAGGTGGAGCTGGTACTTTGGTGGTGGTTGAAGCTGTCATGGGGTGAGGGAGAGAGCACGAGTAAGAAGAGAAGAGTGCTGGGAAGGGTGCCGGGTCTGCACAGGGCAAAGGCAGAGAGACCTGGAGTCGGCCACCAGTGTATCACTAAAGTATTACATGAGACAATTCCATAGGATTGAAAACCAAGCATGGGAATTTGTTCATTGCGTCGTATACTGTGGAGGTCATAGCCAGCATGGAAGGACAACGTCAGGGGGTCAGTGGGGGATGGACACAGGGTAGAAGAAATGACCAGCAGTGGACTATCTATTCCAGATGCCTGCATGGTTTAGAAGGTTCCACCGAGGCCTGGGATCATGAACTTGAGAAGTTACCAGACTGCAGGTTAGATTGGTTGAGACAGTGACAGGCTGGGAAATGGATGGAACTGGAGACCATCTGGTTAGTGAAATAAGCCAGACTCAGGAAGTCCCAGGTCAGATTTCTCTCTCACGTGCTGAAGCTAGAGAGAAATAAGGACTGGAAAAATGTGGGGAGTGATCCCGTGAAAATAGGGAGGAGAACAGTGGATTAGAGGAAGGGAACTGAGAGGGAGGGAGGAGATTGGGAAAGGGAGGAACCAGGGAAAGAAATTCCCCCAATTATGGGGAATGAGTGAACATAGCAGTGAATTTGGATATCTGTAAAGCACCAATTTAAAAAACAGAAGGAAAACTAGTGGAGCAGAGGAAGGGCTGGGGGAAGAAGGGCTGCAGATTGAAAAGGAGCAAGTCCCGTTCCATTCCTGTATGATTGTGTCAAGACCAACCCACTGTTATGTATAACTATCAAGCTCTAAGAAAACATGTTTAAAACGTAATATTTATTACCCAAGTTTAGGAGGAGCAATATGTGAGTGATGGAGGTGTCCGGGGGTGGGGGTCACCATAAATGCCCCACAAAAAGATGACAGCAAGAAAGTAAAGACATCGATAGTTTAGAAATGAAATAAAACAGAAAACAACAACTTAGGGCTGGAAGAAATGCCCCTCCAAGTTACAAGGACAGGGTAAAATCCCATCGCACCTATTTCTCGCCTTACACAGAGAAGCTGCTTTTAATTCCATATGCAGCCGTGGGTGAATAATGAGGAGGTGCTCCGGTGTGTCAGGGACACCGATGTGCTGACAGCACAGAGAGCCATGGTGTACTCGCTGAATGATCAGAGCGCGTGCCCTGACTTTGCTCTCACCGAGCTGGGCTTTACCCAGAGAAGCAGAACCACTGGGAATGTGACTTAGGGGTTTTCTGCTTTACTCTCAGGCAGGAAGCCCCATCTGTTAAAGCATCCAAGTCAAGGCAAGCGTGTCCAATATGTGCCGTGTGTACAGAGAGGGCCACTGCCTGCGGATCACAATGCCCTGGGGCTCTGTCAAACATCACTAGGAGTTAGCAGCAGACACTGAGCCAGGAGGAGCAACACCTGGGAGAAACCATCCCATAATCCAGCTGTGCATGTAGAGATGGAATGACCTGTAAGAGAATAGGCGCACACAATAAATAATGTAAGAACAGGACGCATCTGCAGACACGGCCATCTCAACAGGACTCAGCTGACAGGGTAGATAGGATGCCTCTGCTACAGACAGAGATTTGACCAAATCCAAGCTTGGGATAAACGTTCTTTTCATGTTGGAATATTATTTTTCAGTATGAACAAAAAGCCTCCTAGCTTTTGTAACTCGATGCTTTGTTGTCCAAGCAAAGGGAAAATTCATTAGTTGTTTAAAAATTGCATATATATATATATATATATATATATATATATATATATATAAATTGGTATATAAAATCACATATGTGTAAATCACAGACCTGAGAGAAAAATTCACAGTAAATTAAGAGCAAGAGATTAATTTATCATAACTATGTTATATCATATTCACATTTGCTTACATATATAATCATAAAAATAATCTGATACTTATGATTCTGACATTTTAAGGCTTGTAAATTATTCATAATTTATCCACACATCTCTGTTGGTTAAAATTAGAGCAAAAGTAAACATGGCAAAATAGCAATATAGGCAAATTATGTAAATCTGGAATGGTTCAAGAGATAAAGGACTTGATTAACACAACCTAAGTTAGCAAACATGGTAGGACCATAAAATGCATAGGACTTAGAAACTAAGAAGAGCAATAGAGCTGGCTGGCTCTGCCTTGGCTGTGTGTGCACATTGGACATCTGCAGCCATCTAGAAAATAGAAAGGAAGAAAAACATGAAAAGAAACCTCTCCAGGAGCTTAAGTAGGAAACTCAGGAGAAACTCAGCTCATGCACAGATTTCAGTTAAAAGAACTGCTCCTGATTATGTAACTTTCCCCCAGTTGGCAGAAAATTTAGAGGTAGTAGATATGAAGTAAAAATATCTATTGAAGAGGACTTAAAAATATCTATTGAAGAGGTCTTACTTCCACTAGAAAAATAGAGACTAAGGCATGGTAGGAATGGGGGTGTTGAAGAATAATTTACACAAATCTGGTTAATAAGAATTCTTGAATTTAAAGGGGGTTAAAACCTAAATAATAACTACTGAGCACCACATGTGGGATCTGAAACGCAGTCTTTTATGAGACCTATCTTTGACCCACGGCTTAATCACTTATTGGCAATGTGATTGTATGGACAACAAGAAATTTATGTAGCCTCATTTCCTTTCTATAAAATGATAATACTAATGTTCTGTTTAATTGATTCCAAGGAGCACATTTGTTTGCATTTTAATGCCTAATAGAAATGTGCCCTGCAATTTAACACTTAAGATGTCAATTTTGCATTAACATTTAACAGCAAAATGTCTTATGATTGCTGGTGTGTTACTGTTGCTCTGAAGCCAGGCAGTCTTTGTGACACTGTTGTTATTGCCCATCTAGGCACAGACTTGGTTCCTGCTGTCACGGCTGGACTACTGCAACCCATCAGGGATTCTGTCCACCAACCACTCAAGGACCGTTTAAGAAGGGAATGTCCATCCTGGTTGTCCTCTGGAGCTGTTCACTGACACCTTTTTGTGCAGTCACATCAACACTTGCCCATGGGTGTCAGGGGCCTGGAAATGGCCCTCAAGACAGAAGGGGCCCTGCTTGTAGGAAGGAATGCTACATCTCTCAGGCCCTGGTGCCAGAGGTAGGGCCGGGTGGGAACACAAGGGTATCAGTGCTGTCACAAAGTGACTCAGAAGCATCGCTCCAGTTATGAAGATAATCAAAAAGGCACATTAGCCCATCTACTTCGCTTTTGTTTTCTTTTAAAATATGCATAGGAGTAATTTACAAGATAAAACTTCATGCCTAAATAAGTCTAAAAAAATCTTTTGCGTAAAAATTATCAGTGATAAATCAGTATGTTGGTTTAATTGGCAGCTCTTTGTCTCTTTCTTAGCACCACACGAAATACCTCTGTCTTACAATCAGCAGCATTTCATATTTAATTTTTTTCATATTTAATTATTTTTAATTGCAAGAAAAGCAAATGTGACTTATAAGACTGCAAAACAATAAGAATATTTTGGGCGATTGCCTTGAGAAGAGATGGTTGAAAGCTGATTGAAGGAGAGACATAAAATGGAATCTTAAAGTAGGTTTACTGAAGTCAGGAACAAGACCTATGCTTGATATGCAGAACGTCACCATTGTTCTTGGTTTTGTTATTTGAAGGTGACTTTGTTGTGTGTCTGCTGAGCTATAGATAATGCTCCCAGAGCCCCTTCCTGGTGTGATGTGGATTCGGGCGGACCAGGGAGACATCTGTGTGCCTACTGGGGACCCTGCAGGGCAACCTTGTTTGGATCAGACACTGGTGCGGCTCACCTGGGTTGTCTGGCTCTGTTGGCTCACATTGGAGCAGGGCAGCAGCCTGGCCTGCAGCCTCTCCAGCTCCTGCTTCTCTGACTCCAGGGACAGGTTCACGTTTGGCCCCAAGAGGAAGCAGGAGCTTTGAAAGCAGTGAGAAATGCATGGAAGTGGGGGTGGGGATCTGATTCTCTGAAGAGAGCCTGTCCTCTTGGGTTCTAGTTTTTATTGTCACATCCCCTGTCCTGCTGACTACAGACCCAGCAGGGGACCAGGGCAGCTCCCTCAGGCTGCTGGACCCGTGTGGTGTGCATAATTGCATGGCGTCCAGACCCTATGATAAACTCCTTACAATTCTCACAGAGGTTCTGCTTCTCTGATTAAACACAATGTCTGGTTTGTGTAATTTTGCTATTGTGTTTTGCTTTAATTTGTGCTTCTCTGCTATTAGAAACTCTCTTTGGGAGTATTCATTGATCACTTGCATATCATCTATAATTTGCTTATTTATCTTGTCTAATCTTTTATTGGATTGTTCCTTTTATGTTATTTTGTACATCATGAATTAAGAACCTCAGAATGTTGCAATATACATTCTTTTTCTTTTAATGTTTAAAATGTTGGGGTTTTTTTTAGCCATACAGAATTTGAATTATTGGTAATTAATTCTGTCAGTTTATCTTACTATATAAGTAGTTCTAGGCTTGAAATTGTGTCTAAAGAATAGAAAAAAAGTTTATGTATTTTTTTATGTGAAGAAAATTCATCACCAAATATTTGAAATGTGACTTATAAGTAGACACTTTTATTACTTGATTTATTACATAATTAAATATTTTGATCCCTGTATGCATTATTAGGTGAAATTCTCCTGATAAATGTACATAGTTTTATACATGATACATAAAATCTGCATAAATATTGACAGCTTTACAAAGACAGAATAGCAGGTTTAGTCATTAGCAAAACAAAATGAACAAAACAACTTAGAAAACAAATTTGTTCTTTGTGTTAGAGGGCTTCAGTTTTGGAAAGGATATTAAAAACCGAACAATCAATTACCAATCAAAATAAAGGAACTTTATATCCAAGATTCATAGCCAAGAAATGTATAATAAAAGTCAGATTAACAAAATAAAAACATGGGAATTTTTTACTATATATTTAACGTGACACGGGGACCTTCAGTAATGAAGACCCCTGCAGAGGAAGGTGTGTTTTTATGCTGCGTGTGATGGAGAAGTGAGTATTAATGCAGAGACATGATGAGATGAGTGGTGAGGAGCAAGGCCAACCCCTCCACGTTCTCCTCTGTGCCCTGCGTCTGCAGAGACAGCACCTTTCTTTCCTGCACTGGAGGGAGGGTGCCCTGCACAGTGACTTCCTCCCTGTGTTAGAGGAGGGCCAGGGAGTTCTCTTGTGGGTTCTTGGGGGAGAAGGGTGGGGGTGGTCAGAAACACTGTCCTGTTCCTGCTGCCTTCCCCAATGCCAAAGTGCTGTGGTTTTGAATGATGTGTTCTAAACCCTATCACGTGATACTTCATTTTAGCTTTCTAAGAAGTTCTTCTGCGAGCTCAGCCTGGCTGGCTTTAGTCTTGCTATCTGAAGCTATATAAGATATATCACATATTTTCTTTTCTAAATATTTTAAATAGAGCTTTTAAATCGTTGATGTCCATTTTTGTGGTCTTAAGTCATATCTTTTCCATTTTTTCATTCATATTAATTTGGTAATTTGTTACCACATATTTAGTGAGCACCTATCATATGCCAAACAATATTCTGCATGTTGGTTAAATTACAGTGGAAAATATGGACTCTACCCTCAGGGAGCTCACATTCAGGGAGTTAAGAGTTTCTTATATTACATGGTTTTTATGCTTTTCATCACCTAATTGAGACTTATACATTGATCATTTTCCTTTCTAAATGTTTTTGCCTCCAATGGACATAATGCTCTAGAACCTGACCTTGCTGGTGACGCTGTGGCTGTGAGTTATATGTTCTTTGTTCTCTTGGAAAAACTTTCCATGGAAAGCATTTGCTTCTCAGCTAGCAACTTAACTTCAAATACAATAGAAAATGGGCTTAAATTTTAAGCAGCAATAGGAAAAATACATAGCCTGATGATGTTTCATATTGTATCAGATATTAACTTAGGGAAAAACCAGAAAGGTGATCAGACTGCAGAAATTGGGTGTGCATTTCAGCAAGCCTGTTGGTAACAACTAGCCTCTAGAGCCTTAAGAACGTCAATAGAGGTTCCTGCTGGTTCTGCAGGGACTTGCTAGTGAGGTTGTAGCTGACCTGTTTCTTTGTTCTCCATTTATATAACTCCAGGTTGTTTGGAGATGCAGCCTGGACAGCAGAGTAATTCACACAGGTAGAAAGGAAGCTCAATAATTGTTATGGTTTAGATACAAGATGTCCCCCGAGAACTCAGGTAAGAGATATTGCAAGAAAGTTTAAAGGTGAAATGATTGGATTATGAGAGCCTTAACTTAATCAGTGTATTGATTTACTGATAAGGATTAACAGGGTGGTAACTGTAGGCAGGGAGCGTGTGGTGAGAGGCAGTAGGTCCTGTGGGAGGTGTGCCTTTGGGGTTGGTGTTTTGTTCCTGATAAGCAGCTGGCTCTACTTCCCGGTGGCCATGTCCCGCACTGCCTGCCTTCTCTGCAACCCTTTTCCATGATGTTCTGCCTCATCTTGGTCCCAGAGCAATGAAATCATCTGTCCGGGAATGAGAACTCTGAAACTGTGAGCCCTCAAATAAACTTTTCCTCCTCTAATTGCTCTTGTTAGGTATTTTTGTCACAGCAGTGAAAAAGCTGACTAGAGCAATGATTGTGAAATTATGAAATGTGATTTATAGCTCCAATGATAAGTGTGAGTGTTGTTGATGTGCTAATAGTGGGGTAGTTACAGGAGGATGAAATTTCCCACTCAATATTCCTGCTAGGGTTGCAATTATTTATTGAACCACAGTTTTTTCTTACATTTTCTTTTTCTACTTTCAGGATTGAAAGTAAAGTCTGAAAGTTATTAGACTAAAATGAGTTAAAATGAGAGGGTGGTTGGGTAAGAATTTGGATGCCTGCCATCTGCCTCTGAAGAGGAAGATGACCTGGAGCTGTGTCCTCATGTGGCAGAGAGAGAAAATTCACCTCTATCTCCTCTTATAAGGGTTTTGAGCCATCATGTGAGTCCCTCCATCATGGCCCCACCTGAATGTCATTACCTCCCAAAGAAAGGCCTCCAGTCTCACCCCACTGTACCTGGCAGTTCACTGAGGTCGACAGCAAGCTTTTGTAATAAGAAACATCCCTGGGACACACAGGGGCACTCACACTTCCACACAGGTTCACGAGATGCAATGGGACCTGCTCATATCTCCATGGAATGCTGGGTAACAGAGGAAACACACTTTGTATGCCACCAAGACGCCGTGTTTCACCTCTTGAAGTCAATGACTCCTTTTAATTTCTTATGAAGCAACTATAGATTTTTCCCTCTATAAAACTGAATAGGCTGAGGGGTTTTGTTCCACTGTGTGGTTACAGAAATGTCCACGCTATATATTTTATGTTTCAGGAGTCAAAATGGCTTAAGTTCATTTTGCAGGAAATAAAAGGGCACATTCTCTTAGTAACAAATTCATGATAATGCTTTCAAAATGTTTTTAACCTATTTAAAATATGACAGTAGGATGATCATTTTAAAATTTATTTCCTTTTCTTATTGTAGTCAAATTATAGTGACCAATTGCTGATATCTTTTGTATTTGAATTTAAATTGCTAATTTCTACAGTGGCTTGGTTTGTGAAAGGTAGCCATTCTTATTCATTCATTAATTCATTTAATAATTACTTATAGGGCATCTACATGCCTAGAACAATGTTTCTACCACAAATGTAATGGAAAATTCCAATTAGAGATAATAGAACAGAAAAATAAAAAAAACATGCAAGATTGTAGAGTGCGTGGGCAGTGGACGGAGTGGTCAAGGTCTGGGCAGAGCTGGGTGGGGCCAGATCACAGAGAAGATAAATAGCAATTACTGCTTCATCCCAGGTCAGTGAGGAGCTCTCACTGGCCGTCATGGGGACACAGTTCAATGGTCCCTTAGAAAGATGATTTTTGGCTGCCAGGCAGAATATGGATGGCACAGGAGCCAGAGGCACAAAGACGAGCTGGCTGGGAAGCAGTTGTAATGATTAAAGCAAAGATGTGTGTCTAGAGCAGGGGGGGCACCAAGTACAGACAGGCCTTCTTTTATCTATACAGAAAACATGTAGGGTTGGGAGGGAAGAGACTCTAAGATTCTTAGGGAAACAACTTTTTTAAAAATATTTTTTTAGATGTCAGTGGACCTTTGTTTTATTTATTTATATGCAGTGCTGAGGATCGAACCCAGGGCCTCACACGTGCCAGGCAACTGCTCCACCACTGAGCCACAATCCCAGCCTGATAAATAACTTTTAAGAGATGGATGAAGAATACGAGAAGTGGCAAAAGAGGTGGAGTGAAGCCAGGACACTGTTGGGGACCCTCAAGCAAATGTTCCACTATCACTGACGAATCTGGGAAGAAAAATGCCCCCGTGTTTGTGTCAGGTGAAAATACACTAGTGCTCACTTTTTAAAATAAAACATACAAACAAAAAGAGCAAAAACGTAGCATCCAGTAAATGCTCACTGTGACTTAGTTGACTGTCAACAGAAATAATCATCAGTTTTGGGAAAGGGAATTGGGACGAATCTCCTTGACATGAGATGCTGGCAGAGATTTCCTGGGGCTTGGTAGCTCATCATGTGGGTACTGAAGCTCATCTATCACATCAGCCTGCTATCTCAGGGATGCAGCGATGACAGACGCCAGGCAGGGGACAGTGCCACAACTCGCTGTAATTAATTCCTACCTCTCAGTTCTCTTCGGACATTATTAACAGCAGTTAGACTCAGGGTTGGCTGCCTGTCATTGTCTGTTTAAGCAGGAGGCTCCTAAATCCTGGTGGTTGTCTTTAACAGTTGTCAGATAGAGAAAGAGGATGGTGCTCTGTGCAAGGCAGAAGGGCCACAGTACTTCTGCTCTCCCAAATGTCCACCTAAAGCAACAGTGGCAGAGCGTCAAGGGGACTGACTTGTATTTCAAAGAATGTTCTCACCACCACCTTAAATTTTTGGTTGATAGCATCTAATTGGTATGAACACAAGTGACAGCTTTCAGAGCTATGTGTGAGGGCTGCTGTAGCAGAATACCGTGGACTGGGTGGTCTACACAGCCTCCAACCCTCACAGTTCTGGAGGCTGGAGACTGGGATCAGGGTGCCAGTGTGGTCAGGTTCCTGGTGACAGCCCTTCTGATTTGCAGGTGACCTGGAGCTGTGTCCTCATGTGGCAGAGAGAGAAAATTCACCTCTATCTCCTCTTATAAGGGTTTTGAGCCATCATGTGAGTCCCTCCATCATGACCCCACCTGAACGTCATTACCTCCCAAAGAAAGGCCTCCAGTCTCACCCTACTGTGGGCAGAGGGTTTCAGTGTATAAATTGGGGAGAGCACAGACATGCCATTCAGAAACTCACAGTCTCAGGAAATTCTTATAAGTACCCTGTGATGTCAACATTTGCAGTGGCTCCAGTTAACCAGTAAGAACTGCTTGCTTGGCTTTTCTAGTGGTTTATATCCTTTGAGTCCAGAGTTCCGTCTATTAAAAAAAACCTGAGCTGGAAGAGCCCCTTCCTCTTTCAGAAGCTCTGAGTCCCTGCTCACAATGTTTATAGTTCCATGGAGTTTATTTTAAACCACGTGCAGGCTACTGGGCTCCCTCTTGTTTAGATGTGTTGGGGCTCAGTACAGAAGGTGGAGGGAAGAAAAAACTTGATATAGGGTTGATTTTTCTTTTGTACCAGAGATTGAACCCAGGTTCACTCTATCATTAAGCTAATCCCCAGCTCTTTTAAAAATATCATATAGTTTTTTGATGTTCACCACAATTATACATAATATTAGGTCTCATTATGTAGAATTCATACATGGACACAACATGACCAATCTCATTATCTAATTCCTTCCCTATATCCTTCCCTCCTCCATTCACTGTTCTTTTTTGAATTTTTTTTTTTTGTTGTTGTTTTTATTTTTTGAATTCTTTGTATATTCTGGATTCTAATTCCCTTGTTGGAGGCTGGCAAATATTCTGCCCATTCTGTAGGCTCTCTGTTTATACCCTTGGTTCCTTTGCTGGGCAGAAGCTTGTTAATTTAATGTTATCCCACTAATTGATTCTTTTTTTGTGTGTTGGGGATTGAACCCAGGGCCTTGAGCATGCAAGGCAAGCACTCTGGCAACTGAGCTATATCCTCAGCCCTCAAATACTAATTGATTCTTGGTTTTATTTCTTGAGCTTTAGGAATGTTATGAAGTTAGTCAGTGCCTACACCTGTACATTGGAGAGTTCATCCTATGTTTTCTTGTAGCAGTTGTAGTGTTTCTGGTCTAATTCCTAAATCTTGATCATCTTTGAGTTGATTTTTGTGCAGGGTGAGAGATAAGGATCTAGTCTCATTCTTCTACATGTGGATGACCAGTTTCTCACCATCATTGGTTAAAAAGCCTGTCCTTTCTCAGATGTATGTTTTTGGCAACTTGGTCAAGAACCAAATGGCTGTAAGTCTGTGGGTTTGTCTCCCTATTTATTCTACTGCATTGGGGTTGTGTCTGTTCTGATGGCAGTGCCCTGTTGTTTTATTACTGAAGCTCTGTAGTGTAATTTGAGATCAGGGTTTGGGATGCCCCCAGCATGCTTTTCTTGTTCAGGTTTGCTTTGGTTATTCTGAGTCTTTAATTCTTCCAAATGAATTTTAGGGCTGTTTTTTCTAGTTCTGTGAAGAATGTCATTGATGTTTTGATGAGGAGTGCATTGAATCCATAGAGCATTTTTGGTGGTATGATGACAATATTAATTCCACCTATCCCAGAACAGGGGAGATATTTCCATCTTCCAAGTCTTCTTTAGTTTCTTTCTTCACTCAACCCTGCTTTTATTTTTTTATTTGAGACAGGTTCTCATTAAGTTGCCCAGGTTGGCCATTAACTTTTGATTATCCTGCAGAACTGCAATCATAGGTATGTGCCACTGTGCCTGGCATGATAAATTGTTGTTGTTGTTGTTGTTTTTTTAAGTGCTGGGACTCCAACCTAGGGTCTTATATGTGCTGGGCAAGTATTCTACTTTGAGCTGCATCCCCAGCACCAGCCACCACCCTCTTTAAGCTTTTAATTTAAAATGATTTTAGAATAGAAAATAAGTTGCAAAAGTAGATCAGGATTTTACAGTTCCATACACCCAGCATTCCTAATGTTTTATGTATCAAGCTCAAGAGCATGATCTTGGCTCTACTCACCAACAGTAGGCAATTAATACTGCTGTATTACTTTTGTGCAAATTAAAATTTTTTGTTTTTTTCCACTATTGTCCTTTTCTGTTCTATGACCCCACCCAGCATCCCACAGTGTAATCCACATCAGTGTCTTCTAGTCAGTGGCCATTCCTGAGCCTTCCGTCCTCCTGATGGATTGAAGGGCATTAGGCAGTTGTTTGGTAGAATTTTCCTCCATTTTGGGCTCTTCTGCTGTCTTCTCTTGGTTAGGTTGGCAACACATTTTTGGCAAGAACACCATAGAAGTGACACTGTGACTTCCTCAGGTCCTTTTTTTTTTTTTTTTTTGGTCAGGTTTTCATTGCTGTGACCAAAAAACCTGGCAGGAACAATTTTAGAGCAGGAAAATTTTATTTGGGATCCCAGTTTCCGAGGTCTCAGTCCATAGTCAGTAGGCTCCATTCCTCAGGGCTCAAGGTGAGGCAGAACATCATGGTAGAAGAGTGTGGCAGAAGAAAGTGGCTCAGGGCATTGTACCAAGGGGAGAGAGAACGAGAGGGAGGGAGAGAGGGAAGGAGGGAGGAAGTGGGGAGGGAAGGAGAGAGGGAGACTAAGACCCCATGGCATGCCCTCAATGACCCACCTCCTCCAGCCACACCCCACTTGCCTTCAGTTACCACTCGGTTAACCTCTATCAGTGGGTTAATTCACTGATTGGGTTCAGGCTCTTCTAACCTGATCGTTTCACCTCCAAACCTTCTTGCACCACTGTCTCACACAGGAGATTTTAAGGGATACCTCACATCCAAACCATAAACAGGGGATCATGTTCGATGGCAGGGCTCATTCCTGGTGATGTTGCCTTGATTATTTAGTTAAGCTAATGTCTGCCGGGTTTCTTCACTGTAATGTTACTATTTTCTTTTTATAATTGATGAATAAATATCTTGTGGGAAAAAATCTCAAAACTGTACAGATAGCTTGTTTCTCTTGAAACTTTCACTTGGTAATTTTTAGCATCCATAGGGAGCTGCTGCTGGAAGTGGTCACGATGCTGGTGTTGGTTTCATGCTGATTTTGTGTCCCCTAATTTCTTCTTTATCCATTAAATATAATTCTGTATGAAATTGATTTATTCAGCATTCATATTTATTAGTATAGGCTCATGGGTGTTCACTTTATTCTATGGGCTATAGTCCAGTATCATTGCTATTTATTTTATTGTTTAAATTACTCTGGTTTTGTTCTTTGGGAACTGTTTTCCTTGGCATCTGTGACCCTTTGGTATGGCCTCTTCCTTTTTGAGCACTTTCTTACTTTCTGGCACCATGGATATTTCAGGCCTGTTGGGTATTTTCCCTGATTTCGTCCTGGAATTGGCCATTTTAGTTTGGAGGCCTTGTTCATTTTTTTAAAGATATTTAGAAACCAAAATCTGGGTGTTGGGCTCACGTCCTTGCCTCAAGGCCCCCAGTCTCTGTGTCTTGGAAATGCCTGTGTGTGTACTACTCATGAGTACACGTGGACTACATGGACTTATTTCTTCATCTATTAAACACGTTCATCTTAATGCCTCAGCCCAAGGTCCATGGCTTAATTGGTCATATAATCTATTTTTATTGAAATCCTTTAACAATGAATATTCCAGGGTTGTCAATTCCAAGCACTCTAAGCTCCAAGTGAAGAATGTGTATACTCTGCTCATAAACTGGCCATGAAACTAGTGCCATAGAGAGGGAGAGAGGGCATGACCTACCGTTCCCCTTTTCTGCCAGGTGGACTACGAACATGGGCTAACAATTGCCTAGCCCTGTAGTTAACCAAGAAGCTGCACAGATTCAGGAAAATTGTGATTCTGTCCCCTTCTCCAAGTTTCTCTGCTTTCCTACCTACCCTGACTTCTCTGCCTTTCAGTCTTGTTCCTCTAAAGTCCTCCTCCACCCTGCAGCAGAGCAAGCCATCGGGAATGAAAATTGATTTCCATTTCTCTTCCTCTCTAAGCATTTCAATGGCCTTTTATCTCCTAAAAAAATCAGTTGTAAGTACTCGATATGGCAAACATGGCACTCCATGATCCGATTCTTCCTTCTCCATGAGTCTGATCTATTGTTATTTCCCATCCTCTCTTTTTTATGTTTTAATATCACAAGACTGCTTGAGGTCATCTCTGCTCTCTTGGCAATGCCCTTCTTCTAGCACTTTGCTTTCCGGATACCATCTGACCAGATTCCAATTGGAGAACTCTTAATAGTTTCTTCTGAGTCTTGATAAACTTCAAGAGGCAGTCTGGAGTTTTGCATCTACCTTGTTATGTGCCTGGTACCTGGTACCTGGTTAATTTAGGCAATGCTTGTTGAGCTCGAGGAGTTGTCTGTTCCTTTTCTGATCACTTCCTCATTGCTTCTGATACTTAATATGTGAAGCATGGTAATTTGTTTTCTGATTCCATTCCTTATTTTAATTTGCTCTTGCTAAGGTCATAATTGCCAATTCCATAAATAACTTTTAATCCTTGTATAACTTGTGCTACTGGCTATCAGGGGCGATTCAGTGTGGATGCCATGATGAGGGGCATGTTGGTGACAGATGAGTGGCAGTGGCTTAGTTGAGAGAAGAGCCCTACTCAGAGACAAGGATGGAGAGTTTTCTTGCAAAAACTACTAGGCCACATTAAGGAGATCTAATCTCATGAAAACAGTGGAGAGCTGTGTAAGAGTTTGAAATAAGGAAAGCTGAGTTGTAGCAATGTAATTTAGAAACATGAATGAACTTGGCCAGGCTGAAGGGCAAGTGAAAATGAAATAGAGCAAGACTGAAGCCAGGGAATTGAGCTTGTTGCATAATCCTTGAAGAGATCAGGGTTTATATAAACTTGGAGAGCAGAAACAGGGAGAGAAGTGGATGCACTCCATAGAGAGGATACACAAGATGAAGTGAACCCAAGTGGGGGTGAGGGAGAGGAAGAAATCGTAGATGTTCAGTTTCCGATTAAGTGATAAAGAAATTCCCTGAGGTTAGGCATGTAGGAGGAGGAGTGGCTTTGAGAGAGGAAAGTGAGTTTATTTTTAGAAGTGTTTTTGAGATGCTGTGGGGCATCTCAGTGGAGCTTCCTATTGGCAGCCTCCTCTGTTTCTAACGCTAGGAACAGTAGTCTGGAGATGCAGGGTGTGAACTGTGTTGGTGGAAAGTAAACCCATGGCCATGGGTAAGAGATCCCAGAGCATCTGTGGTGTGAACCTGCAGAGTGCCCCTTCCCTTCCCCTTCCTCTCAGTGAGCAAGACCCTCCTCACACCCACCCAGAAGGAAACCTTGCAACCATGCCCGACTTCACCCTCTCGGTCCCCATCCCCCTCACACTGGTCCCTTTGCCTGCTTAAGCCCTGCTATTTAAACTGTGTCTTCCCTGGACAGCCTTTTTATTATCATTATTCTCTCTGATCTTTAGTCTGTCAGTTCGTCTCTCATGCATGTTGTATCATCAGAATCTGTGCAACATTCATACTAAAAGCTTGATTAATCAGTTAATCAATTTTTGAAAAGTACAACATGCTAAAGAAATATAAATTAAACAAATCATCACTGAGATCAAATTGCATATTCTGTTTTATAATTTATAGGTGAAACTAATTAAAAATATTGATATTTACCCTCTCTGTACTTGATGTCATCTCTCAGGAGTAGAGGAAAATGACCTCTCAGAGCAATCTTGGGGAAAAAAAATTCTTATTATCTGAGAGTGTCATGAGGAAGCTGATCTGGATAAGAGGAAGGAGCTGTAGTTCTGAGGTGTGAGGAAGAAAGTCAGAGAGGACTTAGTGGTCCAGGGTTTCACTCTGAATTTTTGACATGAGCCAAAAGGTTCTAAGCCACAAAATTATAATGGCCAGAAGCCAAAAAATTCTGTCCTCTGCAGTTGGTCCCCCCTGCAAGGCATGGGTTCTGTGCATACCAGCTTACTGCTTGCCAGCATCGTGAAGGCACAGAGTAGTCTGTTGACCAAAGCTAGAGCGGCAGATGTTTTAGAGAATGGATTTAGAGAAAGATGTAGATATTTTAAGATATTCAACATTATGTGCAGAGAAAACGAAAGAGGAAAAGGTCAACTCTCAAATGGTATACAATTTTTTTTGAGTTTGTTGCAAGGTGAGACCAAGACAAGAAATAAGGGCAAGGATAATATCAAAACTAATTTTTATCTAAAATAGTCATTTTTTGAATAAAACTTTTTATCCAATTGAGTAGATGATGATTTTTCTTTCTACTATTTCAAATTCTCCTTTCCTTTTGGAAATGCTCAGATAAGAGTTGTCTTCCACAGGATCAGATGGAGAGCATTGAAAAGCAGCAGGAGACTTAGTGGTAACTTGGCTCCTAAGTGAGGTAGGCTTGAGCATGCGGACCCCAGCCGTGACCGTGGTGAGCAGTGACTTTGGAGTAACAAAACAGAATGTCCATAAAAGTGGTCTTTCTTTGTTCACTGATCAGCATGCATTTACTGGAAAATAAAATATGCCTCAGACACTGCTGTTGATGGCGGAGTACAGCAGGGAACACAGGAAGGTCCCTTCCACAGAATCTGACATTCTGGGAATAAACAGGTCAACAAATACACATGACAACATCAGGTAGTAAGAGGTATCATATGGGAAAATGGAGCTAGTTTTGGAAAATAAGGAGTAAAAGAAGAATTATTTTGGAAAAGAGTAGATATAAATCCCAATGGATCATCTAAGGCCATTTAAAATCCCTCAAGTATTTTATCTCCATTGCAGAGGGGAGATTATGTGCACTTTGACACTGTATAGTACACTGTGTCAAATGAGTCACCCTTTAATGTTCACTGTATGATTTGTATGATTGTTGGTGGCTGACTTTTTTTGGACCTTGTAGTTATACTACTTGACCTGAAACTACATAAAAGTATACAAACTTATGTTTTGTGTCCTAGAAAAACCCTCACAAAGAGTTTTGATACTGATATAAATTATTAGTAGGGATTCACTTCTATTCTCAGCAGGAAAGATGCTGCAATGCTCCACAATTAAAATGCTGATGTGCTTTCAGAGGACCAAGGGCCTGAGGCAGGAGAGACTGTCTCCAAGGGGTCTTCTGCAGGATGAAAGGTACAGAGCAGAGGCCTAAACTCAGTCTGTATGTTCAGCTTTTGCATCACATTACATGTACAATCATTTAGTATTTGAAGGAGGCCTTTTAGCTGCCCATTTCCCCTATGAAGAGTATGGTCCACAGAGTCTAGAGACTGGACTGCACCACAAAACCTCATGTGAGTCTTATATGCAATCTAAAATGTTCTGATAGCCCCACAAAACCTCATGTGAGCCTTATATGCAATCTAAGATGTTCTGATAGCCCCATTAAAAAATAAAGAGAAATGGGTAAAAATAATTTAGTAACATTTTATTTAACTTATAATATCCAAAATATTATCACTTCAACATGAAACCAATATAAAAATTGTCAGATTTTCTTTTATACTAAGTTTTTGAAACCAGATGATTCTTTCCTAAGAAGTGCATCTATCAGGTTGAATCAGCTGCAGTTCAAGTGCTCAGCAGCCACGTGTGGCTAATGGCAACCCCACGGGACACTCAGATCTCAAAGTGACTTTATGTTTTGAATTAACTTCATTTTTTTAAATCTTATTTTCTGAAGTTGTTTTAAGTCTCAGAGATCTTTTGCATTTTTCCAAGCAGTGCTCTCAGAAGATGCAGTTCTGTGGATCATGCAGGAGAAAGGGAGGGTACCCCTCCTCCTCACCCTGCTGCTTTTGTCTGAGGGAAGCAGCTCAGACCTGTGAATAATTGAACTACAACAATATTGTTAATCAAAAGACTATGTTTTGCATATTGATACCATTCATGGGTGTCAGGAGCAGATATGCCCAGATTTACAATGGCACCTTAATTACAAAAGTCTGTTTGGTGCAAATTGCTGCAAAAGAAGTATCAAGAGTCCCCATTCTCTTAACCAAGAGGTGAAATTTTTTGAATAATAAGAGGCTACCTCCTGGAATCAAACCAAACCAAAACAAAAACAGAGATATGGAGATGGATAATGAAGTGTCAGGGGGTCATTACTTCACACCCAGACTCAGCAATAGCAATGCCTTCTTTCTGGGTCCCTTTATTTTAAATATCAAAAAGGATGCTCTGATTGGCCTAGCTTGAGAGTCTGCTGCCGGACCACTCAGCTCAGGCAGGGGTAGGGGAGATGTAGTGAGAACAGAGGGCTGGGGCCAGCCTGATGCACCAGAATCATCCTTGGAGAAGAGAGAATCACTGGCATTAGTGTTCTCCCCAAAGAGTCACAGGGAATGTCCCCATAAACATAAAGTTTATGTGGCTAAACCCATGCTTTAAATTTTATTTACCCTTCTATTCTCTTTGCCTCTTCATCTGCATTGCCAAGAGCATCAAAAATGATAGATTTTTTTTTTCCATGTATTAAAGCCTCTTAGCATTGAATTACTACACTTAGTTCCTCTGAGAGGGTAGAGCTAGTTGTATTTTAGAATAATAAGTAGGAACCTCATTTGAAAGTATAATTGAACTATAACAACATTATAAACCAGAGAACTGGTGAAACTATAAGAAAAAAAAAATCTCAGAATATATCAAGTGAAAAATATGAAACAATATAGATTAAGTACAATTAATTCTAAAAGAGATCCCATTTCTAAGTGGATTTTTCCATTTTATCCTGCAAATTTTTTTTTGTAGCAACCAGACAACTTGATATTACAGTCCTATTAGTTTGAGTGTTTATATTTTGTTTTTCTACTCTGCTAGCATTTAAACTCTATGACAGTAGACCTGCTACCTATTGCCATATATCCTGACCTCAGAACAGTGTCTGGCCCATCGTCCACACTAGAGAAATGATTGTGGAAATCAATGAAGAAAAACATTAAACTCCCTACCTTTTTGTTGTTGGAACTCACTAAAAATGATGTGTAGAGATTTAGAGCTGAAAATGACCTTGGGCGTTATTTCAATTTTCTTGCTTTACAATGGTAATAATTGCGGTCCTTGTAAATGTACCCTTGACCTAGGAGACTGCAGGAAAAGATGTGTTGCAGGAAAAGATGTGTTGCAGGAAAAGAGGTTGAACGGAGAAGGACACCTGCAATTAATTTTTCAGAGTATGAATGCTCTATGCCAATGTCAAGTAGCTCACAGATCATCTGTTCATTGGCAGGAAAATTATATAACCACTGTTTCTCTGGCTTTAGTGTTCCACCAAGCCCAACCTGGCTCCCACACCCAGGGAGTACTGAATACTAACATGAATACGCATATGAAATGTGAATATAACATGCTTGCTCAAAAAATAAAATTTGGAGCCTTGAAATGCATTTGACAGAGGCTTTAGGTTTATGTTAAAATATGAAATGTACAAATTGATATTTCAATGGCTGGATTTTGTTTATGTCAACAATATGTGAAATCCAGAAGATCACGACGTGGCATCATGGGTCCCGAGATTAAATGGGTCACTTAACTGTATAAGAAGACACATGCACAGAGTCCAGGGACTACTGGACCATGAGCATGTCTGAGGTGATCATGGCACTGTGTGCCCCATGTCCGTGCAGCAGTGAACACGGGCAGCCTCTCCTGCAGAACTGAAATGGCTAGGTCAGGAGAAGTCAAGCCCTTCACTGTATTCAGACCACTCCCACTGAACTCTTCCACTGATTCCCAACTTTCAGGTCCTTTTTAGTAACCCCTTGAAATCCTGTCACATTTGAAGGACATGCTGTGAAGTCAAAGGTCACTGAGAACAACAAAAAGAAGGTACTTTTTAGGGGAAAGAAGTTCTGGCTTGAATTTACTGAACAATGCTGTCAACAGGCTCCTGGGGTTCTGCTGTGGGGGTCACGGCTGCCTTTGTTGACTCCGACTTCTGGTGAGATGGCAAATGAGCAAGTTGGGAAGTACCCATGTCCCACACCACCTGCAAGATTATCAGCATGCCACTAAGTGAACATTCCTAATAATAGCTCAGAGTCACAAAAGCATGAACCATAGCAGGTGTGTGAAGAATGCTTTCAACTTTTGAAAGACTTATTTCAAGAAAGGTTACCAAAATATGAACCAGGTGTAATATAAGGCCACCATTAATAGAGC
Source organism: Marmota marmota marmota (assembly GCF_001458135.2). Taxonomy (NCBI): domain Eukaryota; kingdom Metazoa; phylum Chordata; class Mammalia; order Rodentia; family Sciuridae; genus Marmota; species Marmota marmota. The sequence continues at coordinate 11,769,693 of NW_026000240.1, forward strand.
GCTTGTTAATAGCACTGGGGAGGAGGGGGGATTTGACACTTATTTGGAAAACTCCCGTTAAATTTCTAGGATAAGTCACCTTTTCTTATCACTCCTGGCTTGGAGTATCAGCTGTGGTTTATAATATTGTTTATTAATTAGTTTTTAGAATATGATTCATTGGCTTTAATGGATGCTCCAGTATTTCTACACATATATATTTTCAAACGAAAAATAAGCAAATATAAACAATGAGCATTTTATAGTGAGGTTTTATGGATGATAGCAATAAAAACCTCAACAGGGCAACAATGTATCCTATTAAATTTTATGCATGTTGTCATCGTACCACATTCATATTTAAAGCCAGTCTTGTGGATTCTACTTACTACATGTTGCATCTGCTTATTTGTTAGTGATTTTCAGCTGATGATTGTTCTGGTGGTACCAAGTCCAAGCCGTGCTGATCTTTTTGATCCTGCTAGAAGGGAGAGGTGAGCAGTGACATGGGTTGGGTCAAAGATAGCACAAGGAGCCAGTGGCACCCGTGTCTTTTTATGACCTCCCACAATGCAAAATACAAGTTGAGGGGCCAGCCTCCGCAACCGCTAGCAGCACGGCCGCTGAATGTCAGATGCTTCATGTCCCTCTAACACCAGGGAGGATCTTGTTAGCAGTGTAAATGTTCCAAGAGCCGTGAAATAAGTATGCCAGGCACTGGTTTTGCAGATATTTCTTGGTTTCAGCTGATGAATATTTAATCCTACTGAGTACTTGGAGAAAATGTAAAAGCTTTGCTAAAAAAATCCAATTTTAACAATTAGGACTTCTAGTACATTCTTGTTCTAAAAGTCTTTGAATTTATCATATTAAATGGCTAGGGAGGGGAAATAGGTTTTAAGTCTGTTACAGGAAATTACTTGGGATTTTTTTTCCTTTTTTTCCTTTTGGAGGGTGGTGAACAATAAGTATAATGGCTCTTTATCTCTCTGTGGTAAAAAGATCCTCATGATCTGCTACTGGCAAATGGTAGAAAGAGCTCTAATGTTCTTATTATGTTTCAGGCTCTGGTAGTGATGGTAATGGACTTTGTTATCAACAGAATAAATGACATCTCTCGTAATAATCATGTTTCTTTTTCTTACTCATAAGAATCTTACAAATCTACTAGTGAGAACTAACAAAATGATGGGCATGTAATTATAAAGACATTTTGGAAAGTGGAAGGGGGAGGAAAGTGCTTCATTTTCTCTCCAAAATATCCCTGAGCGTGTACCCAATTCATCCATGTGAACATGTGCAGAAGGAGCTCCTCTTTTCCGTTCTGGCTCTCATTTCTCTTCACTCTGACCTGTACTTGTTATGATCATTTCCAAGTTTTCTGTCCTTTTTAGTGGTACTGGGGACAATCAGAGATTTTTTTTGTTTTGTTTTAGTCTTTGATAGTGCTGGGGCTCGAGCCCAAGGGCTTATATATGCTAGTCAAGTGCTCAACCACATGACTAGCCCTCATTCTCATTTAAAGAATAAAGAAAATTAAGAATAAAACAAATGTTTTGCAATGTGAAAGATTAAAAGAAAAATTTAAGGGACTGACAACACTGCTCTCCTGATACTTATCTGTCACGTGAGAAAGCATTGTGTTGTGTTGGGCATCTTTTCTCTTTGGCAGGGATGGCTGAAGAACTAGTGAGTGGATGAGAAGGCAGAGGGAGCTGAGGAGCCCCTGAGGGCACTGCTGGACAGAACTGGGCCCTTTTACAATCTTTCCAATTTCTACACTTGAATTTCAATGAGTTTTAGGTCTTTTCTCAATATCACCAGAGAAGAAAGAATGTGCTAGAAGTTTCAGATGTGAGGAATGATAAAATTTCTTTGGCTTCCATCTTCACATGCTGCGATTACTATTTTATGTTGCATCAAACATTTTTTCTTCTCATTCAATAGATCTTTTCCCAGAAAAATTAATCACCGTGGCTCAGACTTTGGGCAAGATCTGCCAAAAGCCAGTGAGGTCCCCAAGGGAATTCATCCAAAACAAAGGTTGTTTCATAGCTGAAGAACAAAAAGAGTGAATAACACCAAGAAAAAAAAAATGTTTCATGTTCTCAGCTTTGTTTGCATCAGCATCATTCCTACACGCTAGAACAAAACCGCAAATAAGCTACTTTTCTCATTGTTTCAGGCCACACAAACTTCCATAGCTTGATGCAAATCAAAATTTACATAATCGTGTGAGTGAAGCTAATAAAATCAATAATTTAAGAAGGTCCTTTCTCAGGGCTGTTTTTGCTAAACTAATTGTCTGTTGGTATTCATTGAAATAATTTCACCACTTGTTGAACCAATTTCTATGAAAAGAGAACAAAGAGGAAAAGAAAAGGTGCTGACAATTGGCAGTAACAGAAGATGTCTCAAACCAGCTGAAACAAAAAGATCATCCTATTGATAGACAATATCCTTTTGTGATAAAACACATACACAAAAAATCTAAATAAAAGGATATTATAGCACACTTTCAAGATACAACATACACACAAAAAAACTGAATAGAAAGGAACTTCCTCAATACAAAAACAAAAGGGCATTAAAAAAATATTTCAGTTAGCATCCATGAAATACCAAAAACTCTTCCACTTAGATCTGGAGCAAAACAAGAAGGCTCACATTTGCCATGGCTATTCAACCCTGTCCTAGATGTCCTTGCCAGAGCAATTAGGCAAGAAAAAGAAATACAAGACCTCTAAGTTCGAAAGGAAGAAATAAACTTATCTCTGTTCATAGATACTATGATTCTAAATGTCGTACATCCCAAAGAATCCACAAAACAAATTAACAAATAAATAACAACAACATTTAGAGCTACTAATTTCACATCACTGTAATGAATATGATAAGCATAGAGAACTCAGTTGTCTTTCTATATACCAGCAAGAAATAACTCAAAGGAATTTAAAAAACATTTATTTCTAATAGCATCCAAAAGAATAAAATACCTAATAATAAATTCAATCAAGAATGTTGTCTTAATCCATTTATACTAGTATAACAAAATACCATACACTGGGTATCTAATAAACAAAAGAAATGTATTTGTTAATTTTCTGGAAGCTGGGATTCTAAAATTTGGGGTTCCATACAAAAGGAAAAGCAAACCACTTTTCATTTCTACTCTCATACTCAACACAGAGAAATTCTGTGATCAGGTAAGTGTGTGTGGGCGGGGTGGGGGGTAGTAGGAAGGAGTGTTACCCACACATCAAGCAGTTCTCCAGTGGACATCAACTGGGTGTCCTGTAATTCAATTTGGTTTTGACACCATCAACTGAGAGATAGTGTGGGACCCACAGATGGAGGGCTCAGTCCCACAAGACTGCCACTCAGATGTTAACCACAAGTAGCAGATTATCTCCTACATTCCTGGCCAATCAGCTACAAACTCAGTATCCTATGATCCCCTCCTTGGGTTCAATTAATTTTCTAGAGTGGATAGGACTCAGAAACATTTACTTATGTTTATTGATTTTTCATGAAGGCTGTAACAAAGGAAAGACAAACTATTGGACGAAGAGATGGCTACAGCATGGTTTGGTGGGAGAGGTGGGCTGTGGAACTCCAGGCCCTTCTCTGGGAGAGCCACCCTGCAACAAACACCTCCACATGCCCAGCAACTTGGAAGCTCAAAATCTTGTTTTCATGAGTATTTGTAGAGCATGATTTTCAGCTTCCCGCCTACCCACAGGAGGTTAGTAGATAGGGTTGAAAGTTCCAACTCTCTAACTCTCTAACCCCCATTCTGAGTCTATCTAAGCCCCTGCCCCAAGTGAGTTCATTAGCATAAACCCAGGAGTGATCAGAGGGGCTCATTATGAATTACAAGATACTCCTATCGTGCTCTATGGCAGGAATCAGGTCAGATCCAATGGATTTCATAGTCTACCACAGCCTGTTTCCTGGTTCATAGCTGGCCACTTCTTCATCTAGCATGCACCCTAGAAAGAAAGGGGAGTCAGCTTCTCTAGGGCCTCTCATGAGAGAGCACTGGTCCTGTTCATGAGGCTCTGCTCTCCTGATCTAATCACTTCCACACAGCCTCACCTCCTAATACCAGAACACCAGGGATTAGAGTTCAACATACGATTTTTTTTTATTGGTTGTTCAAAACATTACAAAACTCTTGACATATCATATTTCATACATTAGATTCAAGTCAACATACGAATTTTGAAAGGAAGCATTGAGACCTTAGCAGAGGTGGAAAACTTGTACGCTAAAACTATAAAATTTGGCTGAAAGAAATTAGGGAAGACCTAGTTAAATGAAAATCACATTGATGTATGGGAAGTTGTTAAGACAACAATCTTCCAGATCATTTGTGGGTTCCAGGTAACCCCAACAAAATCAATAGCCTTTCTAGGAGAAATGTAAAAGCTGATCTTTAAATTTATCCTGAACTGCCAGGGGCCCAGAATAGCCATAACTGTATTGAAAAAGAAAAACAAAGTTAGAGAATGCATGTATCTCTATTTCAAAACTTACTGAAAAGCTACATAATTAAAAGAAGGGGACACTGGCACAGGACAGGCATGTGGGTCAATGGAAGAAAATTGAGAGTCCAGGAGTAAATCTAAACATTCAACCAATTGATTCCTCAACAAGGGTGACAAGACCACTCCATATGGGGGAAAAAACTAGCTTCCTTTTATACATGGCAGAACCAAATAATCATAGAGAAAAGAATAAAAAGGGGTTGGGGTTATGGCTCAGTGGTAGAGTGCTTGCCTCGCACGTGCAAGGCCCTGGGTTCAATCCTCAGCACCACATATAAATAAATAAAATAAAGTTATTGTGTACAAATACAAAAAAATATTTTAAAAAAGAATAAAGATTGATTGTTACTCTACTCCACATATAAATGGTACCTCCCAATGGATCAGAAATCCAAGTGTAAGAACTCAACCTATGAAAACACTAGAAGAAAACATGGGGGAACATATTCTGACTTACAAAGGTGACAGATTCTTTGACACCAAACTCACAGGCAACAAAAGAAAAATTGATAAATTAGACTTTATAAATTTTGAAAACTTTTGTTCTTCCAAAAATGCAATCAAGAAAATTAAAGATGGCTCTGGGATGTAGCTCAGTGGTAGAGAGCTTGCCTCATGGATTTGAGCCTCAGTACTATTAAAAAAATAAAAGTTTAATGATAAACTACAGAATGGAGAAAATATTTGCAAATCATATATCTAATCAGTATTCCGTATAAAGGACTTCTGCAAGTTAACAACAAAAAGACAAAAGACCCAATTTAAAAATGAGCACTAGACTGGACATTTCTTAAAGAGAGAGAGACAGAGAGAGAGAGAAGAATGGTGAGCAATTACATAATCTTTTAAGTTTCATTTATCATTAAAGAATTGCAAATCAAAACCACGATGAGATACCACCTTGTATCATTATAAATTTTTTTAAACTTTATTTATTTATTTTTATGTGGTGCTGAGGATCGAACCCAGGGCCTTGCACATGCCAATCGAGCTCTCTACCGCTGAGCCATAATCCCAGCCCCATCATTATAAATTTTACATTTCCTTTTGGCTTCATTTTATGTTTGTTTAATTTAAATGGCAATCTAAAAGACATTAGCATTGGATCTAAGAATCATAAAACAGGAATGAATCACACAGATCCCCTGCTTCAGTTCTCTCAATTTACAAACGTGGAAACTGAGACCCAGAGGGCCACTGTGATTCTAGGGGTGACAGCTGAAAGAGATGCCCCCTTTCTAATGGCCACGGGAGTTTCAAAATCCCCTCCTTCTCAGAATGTATGAAGGCTGCAAGCATCTTACCACCCAGGCCACTTCAAGGGTCAATAATTTGGAACAAATGGAAACTTCCCAAGAGTTGACAGGACGAATTGTGTCTTTATAGGCATCTACATTGATATATTGAATCAGTAGGAAGAAAATACAAATGAGAACATATATGAATCTGAATTCAGTATTTGCTCTGGGAGGGAATAGATATTTATTAAGAAGCGTTGAAGAAATCATCTGGGGTTGCAAATATGAGGCCAAAACACTAAAGTCTCTCTCTCTAGTTAGTTATTTTGATTACTATAATCACAAATTGAGAGTAAGGCATCAGAAATAAGGACCACAAGAAAAACAATGAATAAAGGCATTTTCTATAGCTAAGGGAATTTTGGTTGGCACATCTACAGCACGACTAGTTTCAAGCTGTCTCTTTTCTTTTCTCTCTCTTGGTCCAAAGTCTTTCCTTTTGTTTTCTTTGTTAGGTATTTTCAAGAATCTTCCCATTTCTATGAAAAAAAAATGTATTAATGAAAGACTTCAGGTATACACAAATGTCTAAGCAGCACACATGTTCTTTTAATAAACGGTTTAACAAGTCAGCCAAGGCTCAATTCATTTTATGTTCTTTGAGAATATTCATAGGCTCACTGTTATGTAATTGCAGAAAGAATTAACAATGTGCAGGAAGAACTCAGCTCAGTGGAATGTAGAACAGTAAGATAAAGGCAGCCAGGCCCAAGAGAATCAGAGATGGTAAAGGAACCAAAGCTGCAAGGTCAGATCAGATGGTGAGATGAAGTCCTGATGGCTTCTGAGCCTGTATAAATGTGCAGGGAGAAGCTCTGGCTGTCCAGTGTGGAAGGCGATGTTTTCTGCATCCATCATGCAAAAGAAGTACAAGCGTTGACATCACTGCAAATGCTAAACTCGTTTGTATTTATTTCTGTTGAATCTCCCCCCGTGTATTTCCAGTTTGCATACAGACACTTGAGAAGAAAATGAAAAACAAGGTTCTCTCCACGTCCTTTAGTTTCCCCTCTCTTTCCCTCTTGCTTAGGACAGGGGTTTAGCTTTCCCAGGGTTGTCTTTGCAGAAGGAGAGCCAGGTAACCGAAGGGTGGATGGTTAGTGTTTCCTCTGCCTGATTAAGGACAGGCTGAGACCCCAGAGATTGCACTTGTCTCTAGAGCAGTCCCCTACCACACTCCACCCACCTCTTCTGTGTTTTGATTCTGTTTCCTTTTTCACTGTAATGTAGGATGGACAGGGCAGCAGGGTCATTGGGCTTCTCCACTGGATGGACTTAGGCTGTCTAGTCCTCTATCATCTGGACATTTCATACTAAAAAGATTGGAATGGTTCCAGCTAAAGTTGTCTTTCAGAGGCATACATCCCCTCCGGTGCATATCTAACCCCCAGTTAATGGGAGTCCATGGCAAGGCAGTATTTTATTTTATTGAGGAATTTTTGTAGTAAGAAATGATTGGGACTTTAGACTCTAATAAACTGTTACTGGGCTTTGTGTGCTGCGGAAAGTCACTTTATATTTTTAAATATGGATGCTGAATGCCATACAAAACCAGGAAAAATACTCTTATTGTTTCTCCTTTTTCTTCAACATTTAACATCATGTTTACTGTCATCATCTTGACTAAATTGAGTGTAAAAATGGGAAGAGATTTGTATTTTTAAAATTTCTTTTTTAGTTCTGAAGCTAATTAAGCATAAAATAAGAATGGCTGAGCAATTGAAACCACTGGCTGACCAACATTTTCCAAGGTCTTAAATATATTTTTTAAAAGTTACAACTATACAAAATTATTGCAGGTGTGTTATACGGGGCAGAGGAACATGATTAGATTACAAAGGAGTAAGCAATGAAGAGCAGGTGTCAGAATTTCCTAAGCATGTTAGTGTACACGGGCCACTGCGGTTGGAGTATCCCTGGCCCCAGCTTCTGTCATGGACTGGCCACCAACAGGCGAGTTCAGGCACTGCACAGCTAGGTAGGGCTACAGCTCGTGGGGCGGAGGGCTCTTTCTGTGGGCTTCACCTCACCTTCTGTGATCTTCTAATAAACAGACCAACGTTGCAAAAAAAGGATTATTAGCATGACAATGTGAAATATTCCTCCCTGGGCAGAGAAAGCCAATTTTCATTTTAGTAAACTTAAAATGAGCCTTGGGAGAGAAGGTTCACCTGCCAGTCTTTCTCGGTGCCCACAGATGGTCAGGGATCTTATTAGAACGTGTCTTCCAAGTCAGTGGCTGCAGGTGGAGCCCGAAATCCCCATTCTCCCGGGCTCCCACCTGACGTCAGCACTGCAAGCTCACTTCAGGTATTTGAAATCAGGACCTGTATGCTCCTACCTGACTGGTGACGGTTCAGCTTGGCTGAATTGCCTAACCCATGCTTACTGGTCCTGCAGATTGTGGGAGATGATATACAGCAGTGGTTCTCAACCAGGACTGAGCTCGTCCCCTTGAGGGAGATGTGGCAATATTTAAAGATGATTTCTGTTGTCACAACTCAGGGTGGGGTGTCAGGGAGGTCTGCTACGGGCACCTCGTGGGTGGAGATCGGCATGCTGCTAAACGCCCCACAGTGCATGGAGAATCTGCCCCTCAACAAAGACCTATCCAGCCCCACCCCAGGATGGCCCCATCGGGGAGGACAAGGGGTGTGAGAGTCACTGGGGCTATACAGGCGCTGGAAGGCGAAGGGGAACCCAGAGGAAATGCCCAGAGGGCAGCGTGAAGCAGGCATGTGTGGGCGAGAGGGACGGCACACCACGTCAGGGGCTCACTGACGCCAGCGTCATTAACAACAGGCTCTCAAAGGGTTTGGGACTTTTCTTCAATATCCATAGAAAATTTTTATACTTTGGTAGAAATAATGCAATACCGTGAGAGAGCTACTGTTCAGCCCCCAACGTGAATGACATCTCCGGTGACAAGTGCGCGAGGCACGGCGTTTGTGCCACTGCACAGTGGAGCCATCCTGGCCCCCCGCCCTGGCCCGGTCCACCACCTCTTTGCCCTCTGGGCGCTGGGAGCTGTGCTGAAGCCGATCGTGCTTCTGCACGGGGGCGAGCTTTACCTGCGTATTCAGCCCACGTCTGCCCAGCACCTTGGAGAGTCTGGCAGGGCGAGCGCCCAAGGGGGCGAAGTAAGGAAGCAGGGGCCCTGACTTCCAGGGCTCCTGGTCTCTGCTGAGAGACATAAAGAGCCACAGGGTAACAGCGCCAAGGAGACAGGAGTCTAAGGCTCTCGGGATTGGAGAGGGTCCCCTGGAAGCCTGCTCATTTCCCCTGCTGTGATCCAAGCCACCCTCAGCTCTCAGCCTTTAACTGGTCCTTCCGTTTCTGTCCCTGCCTGTCCCTGGTCCATTCTCAACAGAGTTGCCAGAAAGGCCCATTCAAAACTAAGAGCCCACCTTTAATCCCAGCTCCTCGGGAGGCTGAGGCAGGAGGATCACAAGTGAGAGACAAGCAACTTAGTGAGACCCGGTCTCAAAATACAACACAAAGGGGCTAAAGATACAGCTCCTGGGTACAGTGTCCCTGGGCGTAAACCCCAAAGCGTGGCGGAGTTTGTCCCTCCTTTGCTCACGCCCCGGCCCCCAGGGGCTCCCCTTCACTAAGTGAAGACCAGAGTCCCTACTGCTCTTCCTAATTGCTGCCCCTGCCCTGAGTGGCCTCTTTGTCCCCCTCTTCCTCTTTCTGCTCTCCCTCTCGCTCAGTCTGCTGATGCCCCTTGCTGGCGACCACTTGCCCCTTCTTGTGCTGCTCGATGAGGATTCCCCTTGAGGATCTGGCCATTTCCTCTGTTGGCATCTCTCAACCTGGCACGACCTTCTTACTTCTACATCTGGGTCCTTTACCGTGTCTGGTGGACTAGCCCAACCTGACACTTGAGCTTCCCTTCCACACCCACGCACTCCTGACTTCCACACATAGTGGTTTTACCTTTCTGTCCTGCATTTCATATTATCTGCCATTCTTGTTGTTCACCTCTGTCTCCGGAAGGTCAGGACCAGTTTTTATTCTTTGAACAAATGTGCACAGGGGCCTTGTACCTGTTAAATAGGCAATAAATATTTGAGAAAGGAATGACCAAATCTTGATATCACTACAGTAATACCTTAGTTTTTACTAATTCAGAATTTGCAATAATTCTTCCTGGATTTGTTTTCTATTTTGATGTTGTGGTTCCTTTGTAGCCAAGACTTTTTTTTTTTTTTTTTTTAAGTTGCAGTGGCAGAAAATAAAGGCAAATCTCTTTAAGAAAAATGTTTTCTAGCAATTTTTTACTGAATTTGTATCTAGACAATAAATGAAAGGTGGATTTATGGATACAAATTCTTGTTTAAGATTTTGACAGTTACTTGGTATAATTTTATGCTGCAAAATTGCATTTCCTTTACATTGGTACTTTCTTCAGACTTGAACTAATTTAGCACTGGCCTTCACAGATAATTGCTCTGCATTAAAGAGAAATCAAAATGATATGAAAATAAATCACATGCAAATCTACAATGGAGACTCTGCTCTTCAAGGAAGCAGCCTTCAGCTTCAGAGACCTGTGACATTCTCTGGGTCTTTAGTGTTCTCCCGATGGATGGCACTAGTAGGAGCCTTTCGCCTCCCTAATGATTCCAGCATGCCCTGTTGGAAAAGCCCATTAATTACTGGAGGCAACTAGAGTCCCCGTTATTTCACTGCAATATTTCAGCCACCTTCAAAAAGGGAATTGGAAACAGGCTCATAACAAAGCACTGTGAAAATGAATGGTTTTTGCAAAACCTAGAAGCCTTAATTAACACCATGAGTCTTCAGTAGTGAACAAATGAGGTCCCCTCCCCAATTAAGTCCATGTGTGACTTTCACTGGGCATTCAGGGAGGCAGGTTTGTAAATAGATGTGAACTGTGCACCCTGAGGTGTGAGGGTCTATCTGGAACTCTTCCCGCCTTGGGCGGTTCCCCATTGCATGAGATTCATCAAGGACTGGACAGGAGCAGGGTCTCTGTCCATAGACATCTGATCCCTGGCTCATTACCATGCAATCAGCACTTGTTTCCAAGAGAACTCCAGCTTTTTCTCAGTGCACTTGAAGTTAACATTGCTAAGGAACAAGACAGGGTGACAATAAAGATGTAGCTGCAATTTTAAAGACCCAGGGCTCTTCCCACTCCTCCTGGGGGAATTACCTAACTGCTAATATGCTATGCAGAGAAGCTTCCCAAGCTGCCTGCTGCCTAATTAACTTTATTAAAAATACACATCAAATTGGCTCTGAGTGGTGGGTTTGTTATGTGGAAAATGGTGTAAACACAAGACCATTGAATGAGAACAAGCAAACAAAGGCTCACTGATCATTGATTTGTGAAAAATAACCTCAAAAGCATGCCAGAATGTTGGTCTTCTCAAATTTGCAAGCAGGTGGGAGGTTTGAATTGGTGTGTTTTATGAGCTTTGGTTTGAAATGAAGAGGGTGTGAGCTCCTTCTACCCCCTATTATTTTATGTTCATTTTAATTTTCAGTTATCAAAGATATTCCAAAGTGAGATGCTAGTTTGTTCCCCCATCCTTTTTCAAAGTTTCATCAATTAGCGTTTGACATGTGTATGAAATGATAAGCATTAACTAGCTTAATAAGGAAGCAGGAAAGCAATTTTCCTTTCACAGCCATATGTTTGAAAATTAATCAGTACTTATTATAAGTCCTTCCCAACCTCCTTCTTTCCCCTACCAAGTGAGCTTGTGTTTTCAAGTTTGAGATTTGGGGAGTAATTGCAGCATAAATTGAAAATGGCGAATATGGCCATGGTCAAGTGCATTCTCTTCAGCATTGAGCCATGTTTCCATCACTATTAATTAAATGAACTCAGTCTAGGTCAGGTAAAAACTAATATACGCAAGATTGCTCTGGGTCTTTAAGACACTGCAAGTTGGCGAGACCCTGTATGGTAAAACTATCCTCTCTGGAGAAACAAGAGATTGAATCCCGATTGTGTCAGAATTGGTCTGTGTGGCCCTTCATAAATGACGTGCCTTCTCTGCCTCAGTCTCTCCACCACAGCATTGGCCATGAATTATAAGTTCCATGGAGCATCTTTGCATGGACTCCATTGGGTAGGCCATTGACCTGTTCTTCTTTCCCAAACCTACTGTGTTCTCCTGAGGATCAACACTGACCTTCTGATGTAGAGACCAAGGACAGACGATAGTCACTTTCTGGTGTAATTGTCAGATGAAGAGTATAAATCTGGTGTCCAATAATTCTGCAGAAATATGGATTTTTTTAAATGCACTTACATTTTGGGAACTTTATTGTATTTATTTTTATCTGTGGGATTACTCGTGCATAAATCTGAGTTCAATTAAGGGAAGATTCAAGGAACAACCAGAATATTTCTAGGTTGAAGATATTCAAAGCTCTAAGTTGAAAGAAAGAATAGAATAATTTTCTTCTCTTAGATATTGGTGTGATGAGAGAGGTGGTTGGATATTTTATATTAATATAAAAGGGCTTGCATAAACATATATATAGAGAAAACATTATAGACATGACACAGTGTATACGTTCTAGTTTACTTATGAAATGTTAGCTCTCCTTCACCTCAGAAAGAATGAATCCTCTCAACTAGGAATAAGCACAAAATCCAAACAACCACCAGTATTGCTTTGTTAATGTCACACATCTCCCATGCTTGCACGTTCCAATGTCCTTTGTGTGACCCCAAACAAAGAAAAACAAAAGTCAAACCCCCAAGTGCTTGGTACCACTGTTGTCAACTGTGACAAAAAGCCAAACTGAATCCATAGCTCCCCATGTTTAGAAGAGACAGAGGTCATGAATGTTGCCCTGTTTCCAAAGCAGGGGGAACTCTTTAGTTCAGTGATTAGGAAATGGTTCGGAGGGTAGAATGACAGATTACAAATGACAAAGACAGAAGTCTCTTGTTCCTATCCATATCCCTTTGATTTCTTTCTTCTGTCTAATTGCTCTGGTCAGTGTTTCAAGAACTATGTAAAATAGAAGTGATGAAAGAGGGCATCCCTGTCTTGTTCCAGTTTTTTAGAGGGAATGCTTTAATTTTTCTCCATTTAGAATGATGTTGGCATGAGGCTTAGCATAGCTAGCCTTTACAATGTTGATGTATGTCCCTGATATCCCTAGTTTCTCTAGTGTTTTGAACATGAAGCGATGCTGTATTTTATCAAATGCTTTCTCTGAATCTATTGAGATGATCATATGATTTTTATCTTTGAGTCTATTGATGTGATGAATTATGTTTATTGATTTCCTTATGTTAAACCAACCTTGCATCCCTGGGGTGAATCCCACTTGATCATGGTGCACTATCTTTTTGATATGTTTTTGTATTCGATTTACCAGAATTTTATTGAAAATTTTTGAAGAAGAACTCAAATTATCACTATTTGCAGACGATATGATTCTATACCTAGAAGACCCAAAACATTCCACCAGAAGTCTCCTAGAAGTAATAAATGAACTCAGCAAAGTAGGTGGATATAAAATCAACAACCATAAATCAAAGGAATTTCTGTACATCAGTGACAAATCCTCTGAACGAGAAACAAGGAAAAACACCCCATTTACAATATCCTCAATCAATCAATCAATAAAATACTTGGGAATAAACTCAACCAAAGACATGAAAGACCTCTACAATGAAAACTACAGCATGCTAAAGAAACAAATTAAAGAAGACCTTAGAAGATGGAAAGATCTACCTTGCTCTTGGATAGACAGAATTAATATTATCAAAATGACCATACTTCCAAAAGCACTATACAGATTCAATGCAATCCCAATCAAAATCCCAATGACATTCCTCATAGAAATAGAAAAAGCAATCATGAAATTCGTCTGGAAAAAAAAGAGACCCAGAATAGCCAAAGCAATCCTTAGCAAGAAGAGTGAAGCTGGCAGCATTACTATTCCAGACCTTAATCTATAATACAGAGCAACAAAAACAGCATGGTATTGACACCAAAATAGACCTATAGATCAATGGTACAAAATAGAGGACACAGAGACTAACCCGCATAGTTATAGTTATCTCATAATAGACAAAGGTGCAAAAAATGTGCATTGAAGAAAAGATAGCCTCTTCAACAAATGGTGCTGGGAAAACTGGAAATTCACACGTAACAAAATGAAATTAAAACTCACTTTCTCACCATGCACAAAACTCAACTCAAAGTAGACCAAGGACCTAGGAATTAAACCAGAGACTTTGCACCTAATAGAAGAAAAAGTAGGCTCAAATCTCCATCATGTTGGATTAGGCCCCAACTTTCTTAATAAGAGTCCTATAGCACAAGAATGAAAACCAAGAATCAATAAATGGGATGGATTCAAGCTAAAAAGCTTCTTCTCAGCAAAAGAAACAATAATTAAGGTGAATAGAGAGCCTATAGAATAGGAAATCTTTACCACAGGCAGAACAGATAGAGCACTAATCTCTAGGGTATATAAAGCACTCAAAAACATTAACACCAAAAAATCACAGATAACCCAATCAATAAATGGGTCAAGGAACTGAACAGACACTTCTCAGAAGAGGATTATAAAGTCAATCAACAAACATGAAAAAATGTTCAACATCTCTAGCAATTAGAGAAATGCAACTCAAAACTACTCTAAGTTTTCAGCTATCAAGAATACAAACAGCAATAAGTGTTGGTGAGGATGTGGGGGAAAAGACACACTCATACATTGCTGGTTGGACTGCAAATTGGTGCAGCCAATATGAAAAGCAGTATGGAGATTCCTCGGAAAACTTGGAAAGGAACCACCATTTGACCCAAATATCCCACTCCTTGGTTTATACCCAAAGGACATAAAAAGAGCATACTACAGGGACACAGCCACATCAATGTTTATAGTAGCACAATTCACAATAACTAAATTGTGGAACCAATCTAGATGCCCTTCGGTAGATGAATGGATAGGGAAACTTTGATATATATACACAATGGAACATTACTCAGCATTAAAAGAGAAGAAAATCATGGCATTTGCAGGTAAATGGATAGAGTTGGAGAATATAATGCTAAGTGAAGTTAGCCAATCCCAAAAAACCAAAGGCCCAATGTTTTCTTTGATACAAGGATGCTGACTGCTAATGATGATGGGAGTGGGGAGCATGGGAGCAATGGAGGAACTTTAGATAGGGCAAAGGGGAGGGATAGGAAGGGAAGGGGCAAGGGCGTAAGAATGATGGTGGAATGAGATGGCCATCATGACCCTAAGTACATGTATGAAGACATGAATGGTGTGAAAATACTTTGTGTACAATCAGTAACTTGAAATATTGTGCTCTATATGTGTAATATGAAATGAATTGCATTCTGCCATCAGGTGTAACAAATTAGAATAAATAAATAATTTAACTTCAAAGAAAAGACTGAAGTTACTGTCATACTTATGCTGCGATGTTCCTGAAGCTTCAGAGGCTCCCACCTTCCTTAATAAAAAACGAGGATGGTTATTTTTCTTAAAAATAAGAAAATAAATATAACATGTGAAACAATTCCAGTACACTTTTGTTTTGAAGAACATCATTGCTATTCTTAGAAGACACATTTCTCTTGATTTGACTAATAAAAAAACCCACGTTCAGAAAGTTCAAGTTCTATGCTGGAGGATAAAGGGTGCTAAGTGGTAGGAATAGGGCTGAACCCTTGTTTCAGGACCGGTGCTTGTTTTATCCCACCATGGACCACTTCCAATAACTGCCTTGGCCACTGCATAGGGTCATTGTCAACATCAAATTTTAAAGTGAGTCCAAGAGCATTCTACAAATCTGTGAGATTCTGCATACACACATTACTGACGCATGTGGTCTCTCTCCGTTGGAGAGATTTCCTGAGCAAGTGAGTCAAGTGTACACAATGTGAAAAATGAAAAGAACTTGACTTTTAGGATCAATCAGGGCAGGGGGACAGGGCTTAAAGGACGGTGCTTCTGGGATGTTATTTTGTATTTTCTATCCAGTGGAAAGAGAGCCATGGTTTTGGCATTTCCCCCATTAACAGTGCACTTAGTTATAGCTGACTCCTCTTCACAAACTGAATCCTAGCCCCATTTTCTCAGGGAGCCTTCCTTGAAAACCCTACTTAAAATCTTAATTCCCTTTCAGATCTGAAGCTGGATGGATCTAAGTCTTTGATGTGTAGCTTACGTGGGATGGGTCTACATGCAACCATACAGAAGTAGGTGCAAATCGTATTGAATTTGGAATCCTGACACATTATTCACTTTTCCTTGGCTGACCATTCCTTCTCCTGCAGATCTGGATATTCTGCCTCGACTTTATACCTTAAAATTTGGTGGAAGCTGCTACTGTATGGCATTCTTCAAACGGACTTTTCCTGTCTTTTTTAGTCAAGGTCCTGGTTGGAACTGTGACTGTGATGGGTGCTCGGCAGCACCAGTGCCAAGGGGGTCTGCCCTTTGTCTTTCTCTGTGTCTCACATTTGTCAAGATTCAGAATTTCACCTGCATCTTTCTACCAGAATACTATGTCCACATCACCTTTTAAAAACACAAGGTAGCAAGGTGGTCTTTGGTAAGGATAATATTGTGTTGAAAATTTATTTAATAGGGTGAGGAATGTGGGGTTTCTGGATGGTGACCCTATTGAAAGAATTGCTAAAACGCATTTTGGTGTTGAATCAAAGGATCATGCCCTGAAGAACAGAGAGACCAGGAAGGAAGCTCGCTGAGTGGCATGCAGGTCAGTGTCCACTCTCCAGGTCTCCCCTGCAGCATTATTTCAGGATTTAGAGAATTATCAAATAATCTTTGGAGTGAACCACTTTTACCTTTTTTTCCTTTAGGTGCTACAATTATTTGTCTAAAATAACTCCTTGGAAGGATTAGTTCAACAGTAAATTGTATTTCAATTTCCAGTGGTTTCCTAATTTAAAATTTTCTGTAAAATTTTCTACATGTCCAAGAAATGTATATTTTTTACTTTTGATGAGCAAAACTCGGGAATTTATAATTCTACTTTCACTGCAGATTTGCATTATTGGTCTGTGCCTAGTTGCTTTTTATTTATTCAATATCAAATAAGCACACAAGAATCCATCACCTAATTCAAAAGTTAGAATATTGATAATTAAAAAACATCCATAGTCTTCCTCTAGGCTGTCCTAAATGATCTCAAACCTTCTCGTATCATTATAATTACCTGTTACCAGCTCTACCTGCTGCTCTTTCCTGCCCGGAAGGCCATCTCACGGTAACCTTCCATCTCAGCATTGCCCTCAGCCCACAAGCTGTCTGGTGAAGGAATGACCTGCTGAGCTCACTGGGTTGTAAACATCAGAAACTTATTCTAGTTAATCAGAATTAACTAGAGTTAATATGATTTAATAGGATTTACTATGATTATATGGAATTAAATAACTGATTCTAGTTAATTAGAAAAAAATTTATGGTTCCAATTATGAGAGAGCTTAAATGATAGAAGGACAGATCAGGGACCAAGCTCACAAGACAAGAACTAGAGAGTCACATAAATGCATTGGCTTTTTGCAGCAGACCTGGGGTGGGCTCCATACAACTCTAATGCAGGTAAGTGTGTTATTGGACTGGCTGGGGCCACATGCCATCCCAAGGCCCAGGAGGACAGCAAGTCCTTCCAGACTGCATCTGATGGGAGAACAGGTCTCCCAAAGAAGAAGAATGAAGATTGAGGCCAAAGGCAGCCCGAGTTCACAAGAGAAATACTTTCTCCACTCCAGAGAAAGTATTGCAGGAGCCATCTTAGCACAAGTTTGTAACCTCCAGCGGAATTTCACATAACAGCGGTTGATCAATAGCTCAAGTCCCTTTATTACAATCCTATTAATGTTTAAGTAGTGTTGTAACCTAAAAAATCACAATTCCACAGAACTTGACTCAATGTGGCAGCATAAGCAGAAGTAACTCACCACACGGGTCACACTTTGTTCTTTTTAGTTACTACAAGAGGAGCTCACAGTTCACTTCTTTTGCTCATTGAATTTATAACTTCCATATTTATTCTTTGCTGTAGTTCAACATCCTCAAATGGTTTTCCAAGAGATAACAGGATAGCATGGGTTTCAAGTCACACAGATTTGGCTCTAAGCCCCCATAATATATAGCAAATATGTATCCTGAGAGAAATTACTTCTCTAAGTCTTGGTGTCTTAGTTCATCTTTTGCTGCTGTAACAGAATACCACAGGCTGGGTAAGCTATAAGCCATAGAAGTTTATTTGGCTCATGGTTCTGGAGGCTGGGAAGTCCAAAGCCATGTCACCACTGTTTGGCAAGGACCTCTGAGTTACGATGTGATGTGACAGAGGACCCAGGAGCAGACAGAAGACACACAGAGCATCTGGGACTCCACCTTTGACAAACCTACTCTTGCAGTCTCTCACTGGATCTTCGAGAGCAGCATGAATCCATTCATTAGACCAGGGCCCTCAGAGCCTCCCCACTCTCAAGGTCCCACCTCTGAATGTCACGATGGCAGTTAAATTCAGCAAGGTTTCTGGAGAAGGCACTCAAACCACCATGCTTGGTTTCTTTGTCTATCAAACAGAGACGACTCATCTCTGACTTGGGCTGTTCCCACTGTTAATGGAGACTGCGCAGCCACGTGCTAAGCAGAGGCCAGGCGCAGAGGAAGAGGGACTGGAGGTTGTTCACTGCCACCGAACAATGATGGGGGTAACTTTGTGACTGCAAAATTCTCATAGCAAACCTACAATACGTTCTGCTGATCTAGGGGGAACAAGTTTATTTGGGGGACAGACATTCCCTTTAGTCAGAGTCATCCATTTTTGTTGACAGTATGAACCATACACCTGCTTTGGGGAGCCGTCTTTCATTCAGACAGAATGTCACAGTTTTGCTGAACATGGAGAAGGGTCTTCTCACATGACGGTGCCCTTGCACAAGGGGTGGGGCTGTGTGAGTCCATGTGAGTGTGTCTGTGGAAATGTTTCTAGCTGTGTGTGAGTAGCACCAATTGCTCAAAGAACAACTGTGTTTAGGAGGATCCTATGTGATCTGCACAACCAACCCCCGCAGAGGTCAGCCCCAGAAGCCCCATGAGTTTATTAATCGACATGCAGTCTTGCTTCCCCCTCACTTATGGAATCTTTTTTCTTGACTTTGATTTTCTAAATCTTTCAAACTTGCACAAATTGTTTCTTGTAATATAAGAATTACATGCTCATATGTAATTATATAGAGTAGCAGTTTTTGTTTGTTACTGGGGACCGAACCCTGGGGTGCTCCACCACTGAGCTACATCCCCAGTCTTTTTAATTTCTATTTTGAGATAGGGTCTCACTAAGATGCCTAGGCTGGCTTCTAAAGTGTGATCCTCCTGCTTCAGCCTCCAGAGTCACTGGGATATCAAGTATAGACTACCAAGCCTGGCTTTCAGAGTAGCTTTAAGTCTGCAGAAAGGTAGTGAATGCAGACTGAGGTTTGTGTACCATGAACCCCCTTCTCTAACTAAGCCACTACTATTCTTTTAATTGAGTTATTATTGTGTAGATCAGGGGCAGTGCAAAGCAGTCTCGGAGTGTGGAGTCCAGGCCCACACTGCCTGCACGTGAGTCCTGACCCCACCACTTTGGGAAGTCACTTGAACTCCAAGTGGCTCATTTTCCCCATGTATAAGTTGATCATTATAGCACCTTTCTCATGGGGTTGTTTTTAGAATTAGATGAGTCTGAATATGAAAAGTACTTAGAACAATGCCTGTCATTGAACCGATGATATGTAATTATTTCTATTATTATTATCATGTCGCTTATTAAAGTGGGTACATTGGGTTCTATCTTATAGGGCTTTTGGGGGTTTGGGATCATGGCTCACACTACATTTTCACATTCCTGGAACTAAGTCCTTGAGGGAATCACTCACATCTTCACGTTGTGTCTCTGCGTCTGGGTCATCTGCTCCCTGGGTTAGCCCTTGTCCTCCACGTGTTGTTGTTCCCAAGGGAATGCGCACTGGGGTGGAAGCCTCTGTTCAGTTCCTTCCCGTTCCCACCTGCTTCTCTCAGTCATTTTGCAGTTTGTGACTTGGCAGAGGAGCACTGAATGCTGCCAGGTGACATGGAGGTGCTTTGGGATGAGTGGCCAGCTCGGGGTTTGATTGGAAGGATCTCCTGGCACCGTGATGGCCAAGACGATGTGCCAACAGGACCTGACACTTAAAAGACAGTTGTTTCAGGGTCCATGTGGCTGCTGACTCCACGGGGGAGTTTATAAAAACATCTCTTGAAAGTTCATACCCCAAACTTTCACTTTGCCAAAGAGCATCAATTTTTTGGCAAAAACAGTTGTGTGCGTCCACGTGCGCATGCGCACCCCCCCACACACACACACATCCCAGAATAAAATAAAAAAGGATATGGAACTGAATTTTCAAACAAGTATTTCCAAGTAATTTCCTAAAAATCTGTCCAGAAGATTTTGGAATTCTGAGGCTTATTTATCAAGGTAGGAAGGCATAATACAGCTTAATGTTTAGCTTAATAACTCTTAAATGTGTAAACGTGATAAGCTGGTCTCTCTTTGTACTCTTAGTGAGTGACAGTGGTTTAATTCTTTAATGACAGCTAACTGGGGTATACTTCACATAAATATCATTTGTGGAAAACTGATTTCACAGGAAAATGCCATTTTACACCTGCGTGTGGAGCCTCTTGGCTGATAACCAGCACTTCTATGGCAACAGTGAATCCATCTGTCCATGGCATACGTGCTGGGCCCCCCAGTGTCCGGGCACTCATCTGGCACTGAAGGCACAGCACTGGGCATGGTGGACAGGAAGGCTGTGGGCTGAACAATATGACCATGGAGCTGGGCAAGAGTTCAATCTGGGAGCCATTCCCTGCAAGTCAGAGTGGTCATGTTCCACCTTCTCAGAGTAATAATCCAAATCTTTCTCAAAATGACAGCATTTATATGCTACAGTGATAATGTTCTATGCTTCCTCAAACTACTTCATGTGACACCAACATCTTTACAAAGAGTAGTATTTTTGCTGAAAGAGAAAAGATGGAGGGTGTAAAAGTTTTGAAATAAAGAGTTTCTGATGCTCCAAATACAGTAATAGTATCATGTCAAATAAATGATCACATTAAAATTTTTTTCTGATGGAAGAAGAAGCTGTATATACTCTAACTTTCAGAGAACATGTAAGTTCTAAAGGAGAAGCCAAGGAATAAAATATTCATGAGATTCCAATTTAAATGTGGATTTTGTAAACACCTGATGATAAAATGTGACCAGACTGAAAAGCAAAATCACAATGCTCACTTGAGCCATTGGTCATCTCCTGTGACCCTTATAGTGTCAGCATCACAATGTAAGAGAGAGATTAAGCCAGCGGCATCACCAGCTGTGAATGTGACTCCTGCTTACTCCCTTGAAAGACTGCCACCAAAATCAGAATTCCCTCTTCCTGCCCAACTGCACCCTTACCTTTTCTTTTCCCATTTTGGGAACAAATGCTGCTATCATTTGGTGCTAAAATGTTCATTTACCAAACATCATAAAAATTTCAGACTCTCAAGAGTTTTGGAGTAAAGGTGGCTTGCTAGGAACTGTGACTCCTTGATTCTGGATATTATTGTCCATTGCATGTAAATTTTGTGGTGATGTTTCAGATAATAATGCACTGAATAATCGAATGTTCTAATGACTTACTCTCCTGTTGTGGGTGCTGAACGATCACTGTGCAGGTATAGATCTCCTGTACTGGGCAAATTGAGACCACCCTCTGCTCTGCAAATACAGGGTGGTTTGAAAGGTATGCCTTCCCACACATCTTTAATAGCATTTCCTTCTATTACATAGTGTGTATCCATGAGCCAACAAATGAACTTTATCAAACTTTTTTATCAGGCACAGTGTTGGATGCTTAGGTGTAAAGGAAAAATAATAATAATAATAAAAAAGAGATCCCACGCCATATTGCATGACTTGGAAGAACTGTTAGATTTCTAAGATTTAAGATTTTTCTCTTTACTGTCGATTATTTAGAAATTCAGTTGAAGAATTAAACTGGATCAACATATGAGAAGTCATGTTGTTTCAGGCCACACTGGATGCAGGGGAGTGCACACTAAGATATGCATGTTGTCCCCTGTTCCCAGGGGGCCACCATCCAGAGACTTGCCAGGCAACTGTAGTTGAGTGAGAGTCGTGTCCAACGGAACAGCAGTGAGCTCAGACACAGTGGGCATCATGGACGTGGCTTGCCAGTAGTCATGGGGACCTGGTTCTAGAACTGTGCCCCGAAGTATAAATAGTCTGTGGGATGTGAGAAAAGCATTTGAGAGATGGAGTCTACTGAGTATCAGAAACCACTGCTGCACTGGGATGTGTCAAAAATATACTGGGTTCTGACAGTTCCATCACAAATGATAAGTGGCTTGAGATTCTTCCCACCCCGCTACTCTTCCAGCCTTGCACTCAACTGACCGCTTGATGATAGTTTTCTTTCTTGACAATAAATCAAATGGTTATTTTTTGCACCAGGGAGCCTTCGCAGAAGTTTCGACCATACTATTTGTCACCTTTCCTACACTTTAAAAATATAGAGCACAAGTTATACTGACCACCTTCTGCTTAACAACACTTTGTAGAAATACTTTTTGCCCCAAGCTGCTGCTGCTGCTGAGATTCAGAAGAACACGGAGTATAGACATTTTTCAAACAGAATACTTCTTGCAGAAACCAGAGGGGGGAGGTGTTGCGGGGGCAAGGGGGAGGCAGGGCTAAGCCAGCAGAAAATCAATCACAGTAATTCTGAGATTTCACAGTGTTCCCTTTCTGAGCTCTCTGAGGTCCCTGATGAGTCTTTCCAACCTTGATTCCCTCGGTGCTCAGGGCTGAGGCCAGCAAAGAGAATGATGTAAATGTTTATAGGTACAGACATGCACACACAGTAAGAAAACTTCCACCTCCACATTGGGAAATCCAAACCACTGTCCTTTTCTCATTATAACTAAACGAATAATTTACTGATATTTTCCTCTTATACAATTTGAAAGGCAGTCATTCCTCAGCATCTATGGGGTTGGAGACCTCCTAGAATACCAAACCCCGCAGATGCTCAAGTCTCTTAAAAAATGGGCTTGTATTTTCATAGAACCTACACTTCATCTCCTGTATGCTTGAATTTTCTCTCTGATACAATGTCTAATCCAAGGGATATACTATGTAAGTAGTAGTTATACTTCATTGTTTAGGGAATAAAGATAAGCACAGTATCTGTACATCTTCAGTACAGACACAAATTTGGAGGGTGGGAATGATAATTTTCAACCTGTGGTTGAAAAAGATCCACAGGTATGGATCTCCATCTGTATAGAACTTTGTCATGCCTCATTAATATATGAAATATTCATGATTTTTCAGTGTCTTACAAAGTAAAAGCTGGAAAAAGTTATGTGGTTATAGGATGTAGTTTAAAATTAAAAGTCTACCTCCACACTTCTGAAATATATTAAGGGTGCTGGCCACTCAGTAAATAGTGCCTTCCCTCCAGAGAAGTTGTAAAGGAGACAACTTGTCCTTAGCTTGCATTGGGAATTCTCTGGAACTTCTCCTGAGGTGACATTGAGAATCATGAGGCGAAGGACTTTCCATGCAAAGAGGAAACTACACCACGGGGTCCTCCCATCCTGACAGGTGCCTAGCTTTCTGGCTTCAGGCAACCTCAGGTGTTCTCCGGCCATTATCTTCACTACCCATAAGAGCGACTGTCCTCCCACAGGTTTTACATATATCTTCTTTCCCTCTCCCCAACCCCCTCTTCCCTTTCTTATTCTTTAATAATCCCTCTTTTTCTCTTAGGTCATTCTTTTTTTTGGGGGGGGGGCTTACACATATGAGAGAAAACATGGGATACTTGGTTTTCTGTGCCTGCATTATTTTTTTTAACACGATGTCCTTCAGTTCCATCCATTTTCCTGCTCATGACATGAAATCATCTTTATCTTCTATATAGCTAAATACTGATAGGGTATAGATACCACGTTTTCTATCCATTCACCTGTTGACTGGCCCCTAGGCTGATTCCATACCTTGGCTGTTGTGAATGGTACTGCAATAAAGGTGGGCCTACAGGTGTGTCTCTCTTGTTTGGTGACTTCATGTCCTTATGATAAATACTCAGGGGTGGTATAGCTGCATCATATGGTAGTTCTGATTTTATTTTTTTGAGGAACCGCCATACTGTTTTCCACAGTGGCTATACTAATTTACATTCCCACCAGCTGTGTGTAAGTGTTCCTTCTCTCCACATCCTTTCCAGCATTTGTTTATATTTTTATAATAGCCATCTGACTATAGTAAGATAGAATCAATGTTGTTGTGGTTTGTATTTCCCCGATAGCTGAAGATATGGAGCATTTTTTCATGTTTGTTGTTCCTTTCTATTTTTTCTAAAAAGTGTATGGTCAAATCGTTTTCCCATTTGCCCATTTTTCATTGGATGATTTGTTGGTTTTGAGTTCCTGCTATATTCTCAATATTAATCCATGTCAGATGAATAGCTGGCAAAGCTGTCTTTCTGCAGGTTCTCTTCTCTTGGTTGCTGGTTTCCTTGGTAGTGCAGAAGCTTTGTAATTTCATGCAATCCCATGTGTCAATTCTTGCTTTTGTTTTCTGAGCTGTGAGATCCTATTCAGCAAACTGTTGCATGTGGCTGTATCTTGAAGAGTTTCCCCTAGTTTTCTTCTACTCTCAAAGTTTCAGGTCTTCTATTAAGGCCTTGATACATATTGCGTTGATTTTAACATGGCATGAGCTATAAGGTCTAGTTTCCATCTTCTGTGTGTGTATATTCAGTTTTCTCAGTACCATCTGTTGAAGAGACTGTCTTTTATTCCAACTTATTTTTTGCCACCTTTCCTGGGAATTAGATGGTTGTAGATACATGGATTTATTTCTGTATCCTTTATTCTGTTCCTTTGGCCTACATGTCTATCTTTACACCAGTGTTATACTGTTTTTATTTTGAAATCAGGTCTTGTGATGCCTCCAGCATTGCTCTTTTTTTCTCAGTATTGCTTTAGCTTATTTGGGATCTTTTTTGCTTCCATATGAATTTGAGGGTTGTTTTTTCTAGTTCTATAAAGAATGTGCTTAGTATTTTGATGGGGATTGCATTGAATCTATAGATCACTTTGGGTAATATGGCCATTTCAAAAATATATATTTTTACATTTATATTTCTGATACTAGGGATTGAACCCAGGGACATTTAACCACTGAGCCACATCCCGAGTCATTTTTATTATTTTTAATTTTTGAGATAGGGTCTCCCTAAGTAGCTTAGGGCCTCACTAAGTTGCTGAGGTTGGCCTTGAACTTGTAATTCTCCTGCCTCAGCCTCCTGAGCCACTGGAATTACAGGTGTGCAAAACTGTACCCAGCTCAACAATATTAATTCTCCCAATCTGTAAACATGGGAAGTCTTTGCTTCAAGCCCTAATATTCTTTCTTCTGCTTGATTTAGTCTACCGATGTGGTTTTCATCTGAGTTTTAAGTCTGACGTAGTAAGCTTTTCCTTTCCAAGATTTCTGTTTCATTCTTTTTCAAAATGTCCATTTCTTTATTCATATCCTGGATTGTCTTCCTTTATTCAATTAGCTATTATGTGTATCTTCTTGGAATTCATTGACCTTTTAAAAAATAATTTTTTGAATCATCTGTCCATTATTGATTCTACCTCGATACCTTTGGAATCAGATACTAAAGAGTTAGTAAGTTTCTGCAGTGTCTTGTATGTAGCCTTGCTTTACATATTTCTTGTATTTCTGTGTTGTGATGTGCACCTCTGTTGGGATAAACAGCTCTTCTGCTTTTGTGGAGACTGCTTCTTGGTAAGCAGCCTTCTTTTGATGATGTGCCCAGGCATTAGTTTGTTGGGGTAGTGAGAGGGGCCATATGGGCTTCTGGGACTTTTTTGTCTATTCTGCATCCTCTGTCCTGGGTTTGTAGTTGTTTTGACAAGGAGGAACATAGGAAATTAAATTACTTCCTGGAAGTAGAGGCTGAGCCCCCCGTTTAACTTGCTTATCTTTTTAGCTTTGAGATTGTCCCATATCCACAGAATTCTCTGACTTAGCTGCTGTTCTGTGCTTGGTTTCTCAGCTTTTCCTCCTCCTAGAATGGCAAATGCCTTAAGGAAATATGTTTCTAGAGAATGTTGGCTCATGCCCTGAAGCTCCCTTCCTTCTCTGACTTGACCTTGGATGTCTGGGTTCCTTCACAGCTTTTCTGCATTCAAACAGGTGTAGTTTGTTTGGCTGGTTTACATAGAGTTTTTCTAAGTGTTTATAAGCTGGAGCCTCAGTCTGCTTCACACTACTCCATCAGAGCCAGAAATGCAAGTCTGAGATTGAGAAACCCAACAGTAATGTCAGCCTCTTGTATTATTAGATAAAAACATTTGCTGAGCTGGTTGATTTTATTCAGTTACCCATAGCAGACATTGAACAAATATCTGTGCTTGTATTGGTGTATGGATGGTATCTGTGCATGTGTAAGTTCTTTGAAAGATACCAGCAATGCAGCAGTGACCCAGATGGACCCAGTGCTGCCATCAAGGGATTTTAAGTCTAGTAAGACACTCTGGTGATAAACAGTAATACACACATAGTTATATCACTATAAACTGCTATAAATTCCATTAACCATGATGACAATAATAATGAACTGATGGGTTTTTCTGCAAGCAGTTCATTGCTTAAATGCATTTCAGGGGTATGATCTTCTCTGCCCTTCTTATCCCTAGCATGTCCAAGTCTCCTTACTCTTTCATTTTCCCCTACTTACCAATTGATTGGCTAGTTGTATGTCTTTCTCATTAAAATAAGAAATAGTGGAGGGTAGGTGTTTGGTATATTTTCTGTTGACTGAATGATTTTTCTTTTTTCTTTTTTTTTTGGTACTGGGGATTGAATGATGAAATTGATAAATTGGAAATATTAGCAAGTTGAAAAACACACTGACATTAAAAATATGGATGGGGTACTTGGTCAAATAAGTTGGAAAAAAAAGCATTGTGAACAGAAAAAGGGAACATTTGAAAAAATGATAATGACTATATAAATTTTGCTGATGAAAAAGATCAGGGATTTGACCATACGAGTGGATGCCTAAAGAAAAGGAGAAATTCCTAGGTACGAGAAAGTTTAGGAACCGAGAGTCTAGGGGTGTCCCATCTAGGGATTGTGGATGTGACTCAGGGTGCGTAGTAGGAACTGCAGTAGAGGAGATGAAGTTTGGAGAGGGCACGAGAAATGATCCTTTAATTTTCATCTGGGCTCTGTGTCATGTCTTAGCTCCACTGCTCTTGGGATCAACTTTTGAATCATTTCAAGCAATAGGATTCCGTGCTAAGATCCTTCACACCTGGCCCACAGAGGCCAAGCCTGAGTCCACAGGGCATTTTAGCAGAGTTGCATATTTGTATATTTTACAATAATTAATTGAATTCTCAGCCTGAGAAAATATATTAGAAATTACTTCTGACAAAAGTTAACCTTTTATTAAAATGGAGGGTCATGTGGTTGCATAAAAAATCTATAACCTTCACCTAGTGATTCAATGCAAGCTAAATGGTTCCCAGCTCCATGTTCCAATGGGTCACAGGGCTGTCCTGGCTTTGAAAACCCTCAGGGAGTGAGGTTTTGAAGGCTCTTGGGATATATTAAAAAAAAAGCCATTTTTTAGTAGAATGCCACATTGGAGAATTAAGTCTATAAAACTGGACATGCGAAGGATCTAAAAGTTAAGCTTTTCAAGTAAAAACCATTTTCATTTCAACCATCTTTATTGGAAACACTGTAAACCAAAATATATTTTGTATAAACATATTGTAATCATAAATAATTTCCGTGCCTCATAATTATGACCATGAGTTAGGTGATTGCTGTAATGCACAGACTCTGAGGACCAC
The DNA here is from genome assembly GCF_001458135.2 of Marmota marmota marmota. NCBI lineage: Eukaryota > Metazoa > Chordata > Mammalia > Rodentia > Sciuridae > Marmota > Marmota marmota. The sequence goes on from NW_026000240.1 coordinate 11,797,504, forward strand.
TGCCAGAGAGACTGTGTTTGGTTTCTTCTTTTTATTGTCAACATATCCAATTTCACTGCTCAGTGTGCACTTCCTCTTCTAGCAAAGCTCCTATTCATTCTGAATTTATTTTTTGCTTATAATTTATTTCTGGCTGGGAAATCAGATAAGCAAACTTATTCAATTACTTGGAAAGTCAGAAATAAACAGGCTCTGGACACACACCTGAAAGAACTTACACTCTCATGACATCTGTGCAAAAATTTCACATTGTGAATTTCAATTGTGTTGACAGGTTCTGAACACGTGGGTTTACCATTTTATAACTTTGGGATCAGCAAGGTACCTTTTAGAGACTTCCATTTCACCTAGTGTTTCTATGTAGACTCAAGATGAATAGAATTGCTATTAATATTAATCAAACAAAATATTTGTAGCTTGGTTAGATAATTGTGTTCTCATAAAATTTTAAAGCTAAAGGAGGCCTGACAGAGTTTATGCTCCAAAGTTAGACTTAATATCTCATTATCAAAATATATTTTGAAAGGGTCATCTGTAAAGGATATTGAAATGAATATCTTGCCCCAAGAATGCTGGATATTAAAAAAGTATGATATAAATCTGCCACTCAATATGATTGTCTTGATTTTAGTTGTCCAGAAATTGAAACTGGAGTTTCCTAATATTAAAAATAAATCTATTTCTTACACTATATTTATTTCTTCATAGACTTCAACAAACTATCTTGAAACATCGCTAAATGAATGAAGAAAAATATTTCTTGGATTTGTACATGAACATTCAGTGCTATTAATTTCAAATATAATCATTCACGTGCAAATGTATCGGCCAACATTTAATGCTAATGACAGAAATGTATCTGTTAAATTCAGAAGACATGGTCAAACTGTTAAAAACCAGATTGGTCTATGTTGGAATTTGTAGATCAGTTTTAATTATCAGAGTAATATTCAGAGGAACCATTAAACAGAGGCAGAAAAGACCCCAATGGGCCACAGTGTGATCCAGGGACAGACTTACCAAGCTCCTGAAGACATCTAGTTCTCTTTGGAGAAACTGAATTCTGGAAGGTTGAAGTGAATTTCTCAAGGTCACACAGGGTATGGATGTTTATGTGCCCATTCCTCATGCGGGTATTTTTGTCTAGCATGTATAAGGAATCGTCAGGACTGTGCTCCTCACTAGACAAAGAAAGGCCTCCAAGAAGTCCCCAGCTGAGTGGCAAAGTGGCCCTGGAGTCTGAACTTCTGGTGCTTGGTGGTGGCCGAGTCCCAGCCTCACTATTGTTTCAACCTCTGTGAAGACCTTGGTTCTACTGTGAGGGCTCCAGCTTTGGCAAACTATTTTCAGGTTTTCTAGGCTCTGTTTTCTAATTTTTTCCCCTTCAGCTTCTCTATTAAGTCAGTTGCATAAAATAAATGATTTCTCATAGTGACCATTCCGTTCATGAGTAAAATCAGGCAGAAGTAAGGTGCACCCACATAAAACAACTGCGTCGTGAGAGTAGGAAGTCCAGATCTCTGTAATCAAAGAGTTCATAGCCTTGCATTCAAAGCCCAATTGTATGCACAGGGACAGTGTGCTCATGTCACAGCCACCGCGGTTTCTTCTGTGCAGGGTGCACGATTCCTTGACCAACCCTTGGTACATGAGCGTGAAGCGTAAGGAAATAAAGCCTGAGCTGCATCCGCCTTCACCATCAGCACTGCACCCAAAATAGCAACTTCAATGACTCTGAAGCTTAAACCTCTACAAAAGCGAAAGGCAATCTTCATCTTACAAAAGCTTCTGAATAGGGTCTGCAAAAAGAGGTGCGTATCACGGTACTCCACTGGCAAGGAGACTAGAGCTCAGCCTGTATTCAAGTAGCATGAACAACTGAGGACAGCAAAAGAGCCACCCAGGATGTCCACTTGAACCATCTTTCCACCCACATGGCAAACCTATTAAAGAGCCAGTGAAATGGAAGCTCATGCTTCATGAGACAAAATCTCTCAGTTAGCAACACATCCAGTAGAAAGTTCTAAACCTTTGCCCTCAAAATATGTTTAGTATGCCTACTACAAAGTGTATGCCATTTAGAGCCTGGTATGGTGGCACAAGTCTCTCATCCCAACAATGCAGAAGGCTGAGGCAGGAGCTTACAAGCTGGAAGGCAGTCTCAGCAACTTAGCAACACCCTGTTTTAAAATAAAGAATACAAAGGGCTGGGGATGTGTTTCAGTGGTAAAACACCCCTGGGCTCAATGCCCAGTAATAAAAAAATAAATGAAGTCATTTAGAAATCAAATAAACATTCACCAAGTCTATGCAATTTACAAATTTTTAATGAAAGTTTTTTTTCTAAATATAATTTAGGTAAGCAAAACTTTTATTTGCAGTGCTAGGAGTGAACTCAGGGCCTCATGCCTGTGAGGCAAAAGCAACACTTCCTTAAACAAATATAGGTAATAGATATATTGTTTATACCTAGGTATATGATCTGTACAACTTTTTACAAAAGCGTATATTACAAGTAAAGATTTTATTTTGTCCTTTTATGGTATGACAACATAAACATTTTCCAAGTGACGATATATGGTAGGGCTTCAACTGCAAATGCTTTGGAAGACAAACAACTTAGAAGATTACCATTGATTTAAAAATTTGTTTTATCTTATATAGGCCCCTGAACTTTCAAATTTACATGAAATAAAACATTTATATCTTGCAAGTTTAGAAAAGTCACAGGTTTAATGAAAAAAAAAGAAAGAAAAAGAAAAAGAAAAATTTTAAACTCACCGGCTTTTAGAAGAAGCCATTGCTTTTATCAGAACCAAATAATGCTGCTGCAAGTGGTGGTGACAAGCCTAGTACAGTGTGCATTTCAGGAGTCTCGTTCTCCCTTCATTATATCCCTGCAGCAGGTGAAGCACCACTTTGGCTAGGAGAGGCAGGAGTACTGATGGATGGTGTCAGCTGGTCTCTTGGTACATGGGCCAAGCATTTCTCCCCCAAAGGATCAGATTCAGGAAGTGAAGATAGTAGACACCGTTAGGACTCTCACATGAGAGCCAAAATCACACGCCACCCCTGACTACTTCTAGAGGCAGAAGTTCCTGAGCCATATCCAGACCAATGGCTACTTTAATATTTATGAGAGTTTTGCTCAGACTGAAGCCCTGGGGGTCCAATCACAGGAAGGCGACCGTAGGGGTAACAGCAAGGCAGTCCTGGGGGGTTTGCGACCATCCTCCTGTGACACAGAGCAGAGCACAGCAATGCAGTGTGTGAGGGACGGCAAACATGCACGGTGTGTGCAGAGCCAGCTCCGAGGTTGCACTCTGCCCAGGTCTGTCACGTGTGTGTGTCTCAGGTGACTAAGTGAGGCTCGATGGAATAGGCCATGAACAGTTTATTGTCAGTCATTTAAGGAAAACAATTCACTTCAATTTCTGTTTTGCTCTTAAAACTTCCACAGGTGGCCCCTGCAAAGACGGAGGCAAACCCATGGAGGACGTGGATCTGGAAGGCAGATGTCCCCTGAGGAAGGAGAGTGGGGGACTCACCTGTTTTCTTCATTTTAGTTTTTCTTTTTTGGGGAGGTGTGTACCAAGGATTGAACTCAGGGGACTCGACCACTGAGCCACCTTCCCGGCCCTATTTTGTGCATTTAGAGACAGGGTCTCACTGAGTTGCTTAGTGCCTTTCCATTGCTGAGGCTGGCTTTGAACTCGCCATCCTCCTGCCTCAGCCTCCTGAGCCACTGAGATCATAGGCGTACATCTTAATCTGTCTGTCTGGACTCCTTTAATAACAATATAATATATGTGAAAACATCTTGAGTTGTAAAAACAGAGTAGTAGGCAGGGAAACTAAAGTGCAGAGTCCTTGGAAGGTTTACCAGCATTCCCTCAGCCGGGGAGGAGCAGAGGTGTGCCCACCACCACCATCCTGATCTCTGTGGCAGGGAACTGCCTGTTTCTCTTCAGCTACTCTTGTCCGTCTTGATTCTGTCTGGAGTTATGGTTTAGGTATGAGGAGTCCCCAAAAGCTCATGTGGAAATAAAGCAAGAAGGATCAGAGGTGAAATGATTAGATATAAGAGTTGTAGCCCAAGCATGGATTAATCCACTTGAATGGATTAATGGGGTGGTAACTGTAGGTAGGTAGGTGTGGCTGGAGGAGGTGGGTCATGTGGGGCCTGACTTTGGGGTGTATGTGTTTAGTCCCTGTGAGTGGAGATCTCTGTGCTTCCTGTGGCCGTGTCCTGAGCTGCTTGCTTCTTCAAACCCTTCCGCCATGACGTTCCACCTCACCCAGGGGCCCAGGGCAATGTACTGCACTGCCTGTGAGCTGAACCTCTGAAATTGTGAGCCCTAAATAAACTTTCTCTCTTCTACGATGTTCTTGTCATGTCTTTTGGTCACAGTCACAAAAAAAGATGACTAAAACACTGGGTAACAGGAACGAAATCTTTAAACACAATGGCTTCTAAGGTATTAAGTTAAATGTTAGTATATTAGTCAGGATCTCCAGAAAGACAGAACCCACAAGACAAATCTCTAGTGAGAAAGAATCCTATCTTAAGGAATTGGGTTACTGGATGAGGAAGCTGGGCAAATGCAAGATCTGATGGGTTGAGGACGCTGGCGGGATGGAGACTCAGGGTTAGTTGCAGTGGGGGCCTGAGGGAAGATGTTAGAGGGCCGCCCTCTTCAGGCCTTTGCTGACTGGAGGCCCAGGCCCTGCTTCACTCAAATGCACTCAACCGAATATAAATTCCCTCCAAAAAAACGTCCTCAGAAACATCCAGAGTAATGCTGGACCAATCACCTGGGCATCATGGCCCAGGCAAGTTGACATATCAAACTAACCATTATAGGGAATATGGATTAGCATCTGCATGTAACAAGGGATCCAGCCTAACTCGGCTTTAAACAAATACTAAAGAAATCATTTCACACACCCATCAGGCTTTCCCTTAACTCTGCAGTGAGGCTCTTTCATCTAGAAAATTAGTATTCTGAAAAGATAATTTATAACGTGTCTTGTGGGTATTATATTCTACTACTAATGTGAAAGCCTGAATTCAAATTAATTAGAATTTAATACAGTTGTAGCAAGGACATATTTATACAATTCATCCATTCAGCAAATATTGAAGGAATAAATTAATTTAATGCTTTTTTCCTTATGTGGCGTTTCAAGTGTCAGTCTATGCTATGAATTCAAATTAAACCCGTAAGATTTTGACTTTTAAAAGTGAAAGCTGCAAAACTCAGGATTCCACAGCTTCTCATGTTCAGTTTATTTCTCTTTGGTGACCCACATATATTCTTTCATTGATCTTATCTAGTAAATGTTTTTAATTCATAAACCTACCATAGACAGACAACCAGTAGATGTTTGCCATTAAAAAGCCACTTGACCAAAAATAAGCTGAAGTCATGTACGTGCCCCCCAGTCCTTGCCTCTATCTGGGGGAAATTAGGACTTCAACCCTCAAATGGATACTTCTCATTACCATAGATCAAATAATTTTTTACTAACAAGAAAGGGCAGAAAATACCATCTGCCTTAAATGAATAACTCTAAAGGAAGTTTAAAAGTTTTCCAAAAGAACAGAGCTATGGGGTGCTATGCATAATGAATGCTCATTTGTATGATGCAATATTAATAGAGCACAACATTTTCATGATTAAAATCAGGTCAGATTTCAGAGCAGCTTTGAAGAGTGGTAAATTAAGTGTTTATTTTTCAATTAATCTGGTGTTTTTCAGAACCATAGCACTGAGCCCAACGGCCCACACAGTGGTAAAGGAGAGCTAGGCTGAGCAGGTGTTGGTTATTTTTTGGTAATGAGGATTGAGTCCAGGGGTGCTTAACCAGTGAGCCACATCCCCAGCCCATTTTGTTTTATTTTGAGACCAGGTCTCACTAAGTTGCTCAGGGTCTTGCCAAGTTGCCGAGGCTGGCTTTGAACTTGTAATCCTCCTGCCTCAGCCTCCTTAGCCCCTGAGATTATAGTCACATGCCACAGCAAGACTGAGCGGTTTTTGACCTGGCTCTTTCACTCACTAGCTACCTGGCCTGTGTTATGTGTTTACTTATTCTGGGCCTTAGAAGTTTGGGGCTGTTAACTGGGGATAATGGTGAATACATTTACAGAACAAAAATACCATTCTGTCAAACCAAGGATTTGGAGCCAGTTAAAGTCAAGGAACATGTCTTAGATTTGGGGTTGCCTTGCAGGTTATTATGACAGACACGTAGGGCAACATTAGGCTATGATAAATCATATTTTATTGGAAAATGAAAATTATAACTACAATTAGGGTTGAATGTAATGTTAGGAATCTATTTTAAATTCAGCAGTCTCACAGTCATTGGATGGACAATTTTACAAGTATCCGTAATTTGATCTCTATACAATACTTTTGAATACCTTCTTTTGCAGAGTCACAAGAATATTCCTTAACTATCTCTAACTACTGTGCTCTATGATAAAAGAAAGAAAGAGAAGGAGAGAGGAGGTGAGGGAGGGAGGGAGGGAGAAGAAGAGAGGAAGGAAGGAAGGATAGGCAATTCCATCTTTTCTCCTGGCTGTTTAGCTCTTAGAAGATCATTGAGTCATTGATTGATTGATTGATTGATCCTTTCATTCACTCCATCAACAAATGCTCAGTCAAGTCACTGAAGGGGTTACTATGGGAATTTCTCTAGATTCTGGATCTTTATCCCCACCCACTGTGTATGGCCACCTCCCCTTGTCCCTCGAGCTTCTGTCCTGCTGTGAGTCATGTCCCCTTTAAACCATCCTCCACCGTTCCCTGAGAACCCACCCAGGGTCCTCCAGGCGCAGACCTGGCAGGCCCCTGGCTGCCCATCTCTCAGCCCTCTGGCTCCCTGCTTGGACTTGTGCTGTGTGCCTAGCTGGAGACCCACCCAGGGATGTACCCTTCTTCCCTCCCAGCCCCTGCCCTTGCTGGTGGCCTTTGTTCTGTCTGCAGCACCCTCCACACTTGAGCTTTCCTGACCCTTCAACTGTCCTACGTGACCCCAGGGAAGTGCCTCTCCTCTCGGTCACCTCTGACTTCTTTCTTCTTCTATTTATCATGTCATTTCTATGGTTTCACCCACTCTTGCCTCATGCTATCCTTTCCTCTGTGACCACAGTCCAACCTGATGCTCAGAACATGGTCATTGATTCAGTGACCCTGCTTCCCAGCTGGTGTCCAGGTTGCCCATGGGGCTGCAGCCTCTCTGCTCTTTCCCATTATGCCTGCTCTCCTTGGCTCTTTCCCAACAGAGGAAAGGACACATTCCTTCATCAACAGCAAGAACCCAAGGCCCTCCCTTGGGGGGAGCCACGAGCTGGAGATACAAGGTCCTCAGCGCTAGGGGAGTGTGCCCTCTGCAGATGACAAGGTTAGACAAGTGCTTGCCCAGCAATTCCTCCAATCACAACTATACATAGCATGAATTCTTGACATTCTTTATTCAGTTAGGACCCAACAAAAAAGTCAAGTTGTTCATATTTACATCCTCAGATATACCAGGAGGGGACTCCCGTAGCTCTGCTCTGTGCGGCTTGAGCTGGGGCTGGCCTGCCCTTGGAACCCAGTGGACAGTGGTATGTGGCCCAGCTGACCTCAGAGGAGCTTGGGGTGTGGACCAGCTTCTCTTACTCTGGTGCTCGGCAGTCCCACATGTGTGTCAGGGTGGGTGGGGGATGTGTGACAGGGTAGCTGGTGACTTGGGACATGCTCTCGTTTCCATAAAAAAGAAAAACTTAAAACTCTCTGCTCCTGATTTGGTCAGCTTCGTGACTCTGCCCAGGCCCTCTTCAGCCAGCCACACGCTGATAGAACTTGCTCCATCACTGCCCCCACCCCTGGTAGACTGGGCATCACTGTCTCCTCTGCTGTGGATGACTCCAAACTCTGGAGAGAAGGAGAGCAAGAGGGAACGGTGCCACCTTCTCTGACTCTGCACATGCTCTCTCGAAGGCTGTTCCGTCCTGTTCCCTGAGATGTGTCAGGTCCTGGAGGACGCTGCTGTGCCTCCCAAGACAGAACTCCTGCAGTGAGGTCCCCTCTGCCTCAATTTTCTTCACACCTCCCCTTTCTAACCCCTTGGCTATTGTTGAGTTTGTCGTAAGGGCCACTTCCTGGGTTTACAGGAACTCGGGTGCCACTTATTTGTGTGATCTACGCAAGTCTGTCTCTTGCATTCATATTGGCATTTGCAGCTCTGAGCAGCTCCAGGATAGAAAGGACCCCAGCAGGCAAACTGGCCATGTGTGTATATCCTTAAGAATAAACTCACCCTCCTGTTTGCTCAGGAATCTCAATAATGCGTACAATTCTGAGGTGAGGACACGCTGATGCTGATCAGTGACTATTGGTGCCTGATAACATCTGAGATAATAAATATCTGCTGATTGAGCAAATCAATGAGTACTATCTCTAAGGAACTTAGGCTAAGAGAGGGATATGTAGAAGCTTCATATTTAAAAACATATTTATATGCAGAGGTGCTGTGGGTCCAGCCCCTCTTGGCTTCAGGGAACAGTTTCTTTTTCCTCAAGAGGACACAAGCCCATAGTGGAGTCCGTCCTTGCTGTCCTGTGGTATGATGGTGTGGGGATGGGAGAAGGAAGGGGTCAGTCTTCCAGAACAGAAGGAACAGCAGCAGATGCCCCAGTGAACCCTGCTACGTGTGTCTTTTTCTTTTTCTTTCTTTTTTTTTTGTATTTTCTAGTCATTTATTTAAACATTTTCTATGCACTTTAATTCAGCTACAAACTACTTTGCAGTATGTTGTTAGATAAGATTCCAGTCCAGCCATGTTTTTTCAGACTGGCTAGTTTTAGTCTCCTCATTATTTATTCAGCATTCTTTTCTTCCCTCACTGTATTCAGTTGCATGCTTGTTATTTATTTATTTATTCTAATTTGTTATCCATGACAGTGGAATGCATTTCAATTCATAGTACACATATAGAGCACGATTTTTCATTTATCTGGTTGTACGCAAAGTAGAATCACACCATTCGGGTCTTCATACATGTGCTTAAGATAATGATGTCCGGGGCTGGGGATGTGGCTCAAGCGGTAGCGCACTCGCTTGGCATGCGTGCAGCCCGGGTTCGATCCTCAGCACCACATACAAAGATGTTGTGTCCGCCGAGAACTAAAAAATAAATATTAAAAAAAAAAAAAAAAAGATAATGATGTCCCTCTCATTCCACCACCTTTCCCCTGCCCCTCCCTTACCCTCTCTCCCCTTTGCCCTGTCTAAGTTCCTCCATTCCCTCCCATGCCTCCCCGACCCCCCCCCCACATTCCCACTATAGATCAGCATCCTCATATCAGAGAAAATATCCAGCATTTATTTTTTGGGATTGGCTTACTACACCTAGCTTGATATTCTCCAGCTCCATCATTTACCTGCAAATGCCTTTTTGTTTGTTTTTTAAACACTGAAGAGGAGCTTTGGACACAGTGTCCAGCAATGCTTTGGTTTTCACTTCAAGCCTGTCCAGATTTTGGAAACAGTGCCAGAACGGAGTCAGCAACTGCCAGCCGGGAGTCGTTTGGGTAATGAACCATAGTCTCAAACTGGAGCTTCCTCGGAATCAAGTTCAATACTTTGTGAGAAAAAAATATAGGTTTAATACATAATATATATGTTTATATCTATACTAGATTACGAAAGAGTACTTCCGGGTCCTATAATCACTGATGCATACATTCAGATGGAACTCTTTGTCTCACAACAGACTCCTGTCCTCCTGAACTCCTTTCCCACTGCACACTGTGGCAATCTGCAGTCTCTGTCCATCTTTGTTAAGGCTGAGCTCATTACATCTTGGAACACTGCCACTTCATCCCAGCCCTGTCCTGAGGGCACAGAATGGCAGCAAGAGGAAAGGGCCTGGGTGGGTGCCGCAGTCCGGCTGCAGCAAAATAGCCGGGGGGTGACGAGCAACTTGTGTAGATTGATACAGCAGGAGTGGGAGCCGTTTATTGTAGGACAGGAGGGGTATTCCACACAGCTTATCTTAATTAACATAAACTAGATATAGCAGTCAACCAATAAGGAATCTCCACACTTAATGGCTTGCTGGCATTACTTCACAAACCACTCCCTCTAGCATTTTGCCAGGCGCCATCCTGACTTGTTTACAGACTCTAACAGGTGGGACATCAGGAAAGCTGACACTCTAGCCTGTCCCCCAGCCTGACTCCATATGGGCCCAGACCAGAGCACCACCATCAAACAGAGACCATGTTCCTTAACAGACATTCCCCAAAGCCCATCACACCATGTGTCTTTAAACTTTTAAAATCAACATTCAACAGAGACTGGAGACACGGAGACCGTTTCTTGTCATTAGGTTGTTGACTCTGAGTAAGCCTTAAGCATATACCAAAGTCATATTAAACTATTCTTGGCTACCTCTTTTCTACCAGAATGAATCTCACTCTTTTTTTTTTTTAAAAAAAATGACTTTCAGATGTCAAACAATATGTAGTTATTTGAATGATGGAATGAATAGATTTCTTTCTTAAAAAAAAAAAAACCAAAACAAAAAACAAACCCAAACGATTAGATAGTGTACCCAGAGACCTGGTGCAGCATGGATATGGCAGGTAGGACCAGACCCCCACACTTACCTTGGCCAAGGCATGAAGTCTGGTTAGTGGGCTCTGGCTGTGTGTGTGAGGTGAGGTGTGAGGACAACCCAGGGTCAGAGCTGCTGCTCTTAGTGGCAGGTATGAAGGCCCAGATGCAGGCAGGGCCAGGGCTGGGGATAGGTGTGCAGAGCTGGGGTCAGCATATGCATAGATCTGTTTGAAAAGATATTTGCAAAGCATTTCCAGCTATACAGGGCTAGTTCTTTCAGAGTAATGTGGATTACATCAGGAGTGTGTGTGTGTGTGTGTGTGTGTGTGAAGTGATAGACATCTTTGAGCTCCAAGTCTCTGAATACATAAACAAATAAACAGAGGCGTTTAACCTGCCAGAGATTGACCTAGTAGACCTAAGCATAGCAGCTGACTTTTCGATTTCTCCCTTTTCCTATCAAGGCCCCCTAGGAACTGAAAGGTCATGAGATGGCCTCTGCCTGGGGAATGTGGCCTTCACTCTAGGGAAGCCCAGATCTTCTCTCCCGCCTTCTTGGGCTCTGCTGTCGGGGTGTGCGCATGCCCACGATCACACCTCTCCCACACACCTCAGGACACACGAACAAATAGAGGACCTCAAAAAAATGCATTATCCACTGTAATTTGGGACAAGTAGTTTCTGTTATAATTTCCTGAACATGGAAGTGATATTTTAAACAGTGTTTCCAGAGGATCCAGTTGGCCGTAAATGCTATATTGTGTTTTACAGATTTCATCTCTCAGCTTAGACAGAGTTTATTGATGCTCTGCTGGATGGTGGGGACAAAATGAGAACAGGAAGATTTTTGAAGAAGCTGCTGCAGGGAGCTCAAGGCCTGACTGTCTGATTGGTTGAAGGACAGGAGGAGGTAGACAGGTTTCTATGTTTGGAAGAAAAGAAGGGGAGGAGACCTGCAGGAAGGAGCAAAGGCATCATAAGCTTATCTTCAGGCATGACAGCTTACCTGGATACTCATCTGCCCAGGTGAAGATGGCCTGTGGCAGATGAGCATGGGACCAAGACTCAGGAAGGAGAGTTGGGAATGAGGGTGTGACTTAGGAGCTGTGGGATATTTTGTATCAGTTCCTGCCTTTATCAGGCCCAGGGCATCTCTGCCTTTTTTGATGTCTAGTTCGATGGCAAGTTCTTGAAATCTGCTTTCATTCTTGATGAATTGCCCCCTGACTAACCTACTGCAACACCTTGGAATTTGCCTCTTCATTCTGCTCTTGTCCTCGCTCTGTTACTTCATAGATGACTTTGCAAGCCTCGCCTTTCCAAGCATGATTGTGCATAAAGAAAGATGTTTGTTCCTATTGCCAACAAATTCCACACCAGACTTTTCAGCTTCAAACCACTATTTAGAATTGAATTGTGGTTATTCTTGTTCATCATGTAGCAAACTGACCTCCTTGTAGACCGTCACAGGTATTTGGGGTACCACTTCTGCTGATCCTCCAGGCCTGCCCTACATGACCATGCCCATGTCTAAGCTTAGGCTGGTCTACCACAACCCCCTCTGGGGAGGGTCCTTTCCTAGTTTCCTCGATACCTCACCTCTACAGTGTATGCTGCTAATCCCATATTATCTTATAGTTACTTAATTATACTCCTTATTTCCTTTAAAAAAAAAAACTACGTTGTTTGAAGACAAGGACTGTTTCTGATAGGATTTTGAAAAACTTTTTGGCACCTACCACTTTGTTTGGCACATAGCAATGCTCGTTATTAAAATCAATATGTTTTTTCCTAATTATGTTAGATTTCCAATATGTTTAGTTGGAAGTCTTTGATTATAGGCCTCAGAAAATGACTGCTACACTTAAGGCAAAAGTTATTTATTGGAAGGTTGTAATACAACTCATAAGTGTAGGAAAAGTTAAGAACCACCTCTCAAGAGTGGAGAAAGAAGGATGTCCTCCTTAGGGATGTCCTAAGGACAATGTTCTCAGGGTGGTGGTGTTGATATGAACCAACTCCAACTTTTCCTTTCTCAACCTCATTCTGGTGAAGATTCAAGTTCCTGAAGAAGAAGTCTGATTGGCTTAGACGGGGCCACATGCCCAGGAGTCAGAGGGACTCCCCAGCTCCCTGTCCTAAAGGGACTTTGTCCAGATGCTGGCAGCTAGGAGCACTAGATCCTAATATCTGTTCTAAAAAAAAAACAACTCATTCATTTATTTAACCAATAAAAACTGACTGGTGGTGGTTCACCAGGAATGTGCTATTTGCTGGGGATATAAATGTGAATAAGTCATGGTCCATATAATTTATGAGTCTCTAGTACAGCTATTCCCATTTCCTTCCCCCAATTCATTTTATAACTTTATTAAAATCATGGTCAGACCCTTAGAGGTCTACCTCTCTGGGGAGCTTTCTATTGTATCAGGCCCTGTGAAACTGGGATGCTGGTCACCATCAATCCTGTGACCTCGTCATCAGTGATGTGTGGACAAAAATCACAGCAGTCTGCAGGCAGACTCTGGGGAGTCCTGAAGCCTTGGTAAGGAGTTTGGATTTTGTTTAAGTGTAACAGGGAGCCCTGAGGGAGCAGTGACCTCAGGCCTGGGGGATAGACTTATCCTCTAGAGGTGGCCCTGTGCCAATGACCAGGGAAACAAGAACAGGAGTGGGAGTTCTGTGAGCAGGAGAGTTGCCTGGTCTAATGGCCCATTAGACAGGGGTTTGGAGAAGGGAGGTGAAAAGTAGGTCAGAACTCGCTCTGGCTGTGGGGCTCAGACTGGATGATGATGGCAGAATCGGGCAACCTGTAGGTATACAGATGTGCCGTTTTCTAACAGCCTCATTTTCTGCTCAATTTACTTCCACTATGTCATTTTCCCCATCTCATTCTGACCACTAACACACTGACCCTTTGGCTATTTTGCTGTCAGTTTTCCCCTAAGTTCACTTTTCCCCTAAAACGTGGATCAATGGTGCCTCATTTCTGACATTCCAAACCTCTTACCTTGTGTTCAGTTCTCACCTGCCCCCACCGCCTTACCTGTCTGATGACACATTGGCAAACTGCCCACCATTCCGGAGCCTTTCAATGGGCTTGGGAAATAGTGTGTTAAGAGGCTTATTCAGGTCGCAGGAAGCTCGGCCTCTCATCCCAACACTCAGAGGGACAATTTTGCCATTCCCTGGCGACTTTGAGCCTCTTCCCCATCTTGATGATTCTGAACCCTCTTCTGTAGAGTCCGTGGCTGTCAGCATGTGGCCTACCTCTCACTTCACAGGGAGAAGGGAATTTGAGACAGAATCCTCTTTACCTTCCCGCCACTGAGCCTGCACCCTCCTCTGCACCCCCCTCGCCTGCGCCCTTCTCTCCTCCAGGGCTTGGTGCCGTCTTCTGGCCCTGGCCTCACGGATTACCCACTTTCTTTCTCCCTTTGTCAACTTTATTTGTCCTGCCTCTCTCAATAAGAACTCAGATGTGCACAAACAAATAGCCAAACCTCTGGGACCTCCCAGCCACCTGCAATCTCTGTGCAGCAGGACAGATGGAAAGAATGACCTACACTGCCTTCTCTCCATGTCCTCCATTCCTGCTGGCTCCTCAGCCCACCATCTGGCTTCCCTTCATACCTCTCTAAAGGGAATGCTAGTGAAAGCTTGCAAAATAAAACACACGGATGGAGACCCCATGGGCGAGTTCCCAAGCCCTGGCTTAGCCTCCCCTCTGAGTCTGACCGGGCGGAGTCCCTTCTCATCCACTCTCCTGGGCTCGTGCAGGCCCACACTGTGCTTTCCCAGGGCTTCTCTGTCTCCCTGGCTCGCTCCTCCTTCCTCCTTTCCTGAGTTACTGTTCCAGGGTCAGGAGTTACTATTCCGCTTCTAGCTTTTGCTTCCTTTGGTAATGTAGAAACCAGTTGTCTCTAGTCTGAGCGGAGTCCTCCCACGTGCTCCTGTGTGCACCTGGGTGTGGTGTGCATGCAGACATGTTCTGGTAATACTCCCACTGCCTCTGTGCTTTTGAGCCCAGGACGGAGGCTGTGGTGGGGAGGGGGTGCTTGCTTTTATCCATGCAGAGATTCATTTCATTTCTTTCTTTCTGGATGCTTTCTCACCCTTGCCCCAGGACAGGTCTGGAAGCCCAGATCTACATCCTGTCCACTTAATTTGTCTCAATCTCCTGCTTCCTTCCCGGTGGGTGGAAGGAACCCACCCAGGTCTGACTGCTTCAGTTGAACTGGAGTTTCTAATAACCTTTAAAAAGAGAGTGTTTGAGTAATATATTTTAATGACATCAGCACTATGCTTCTCGTCGTCTATTAGGATGGAAATTAAATTTTAAGATTTTGGAAAAATGAAAGAATCATCTCATGAACTAATTAGGGACCATGGGAAAGACAAGGCTTGGAGTCTTTAATTGCTCTATGTCTGGGTGTAGTTGCCAAAGATATATTGCCATATTGTTAGCAAGCTATTTTAGCTTAGCAGTATATAAAGTTCACTGGCCAAATTAGATCTTGAATTCTTTGGCTTACCTATTAAACTTAGCAAAATTGCCCCAAGACAGACATGTCTTCAAACTGCATCCTGGAAGACTATTTCTGCAATATTTATGTGCATTAACTGAAGAAGTTTTGAAGGATCCTGTTTCCAAGGTCATGTACTTTGCTCACTACCACTCCCACTGCCCTCCCCCACGTCAAATCTATGTTCTCTAAGGGGTTGACCCCTTCTTCATTACCTACAGAGAGGAAGATGCATTCTGATCAGCCCTACTTTTTAGAAGGATGCGCTGCTGAGACTGTTAGTGACACCACTGGGAGACTCTAGATGGCCTCTATCCATAGGAACACACTTGGGTGCCTCAAAGTAGTGATGTCCTCATAAATGTCACCTGTTTGATTCTCAATTTTGATCAACAGGATATTTCCCAAAGACCTTGAGTGTTGGAAGTTGCCCCTATTTACAATAAAACTGCACATTTAGACAACAGAAAGAAGCAGAGCTTATACTCAATGAATATCAGTTGCATTGTGTTTTAAAACACATGCTGGATTCTATAGGTAATAGATGCTGAACTTGAATGTAGAATTTTTTTTTCTTGTAAAAATGAGAGCTCAATACACTATGAAATGCCTCTGCCATGATTTTTTCTGCGTTTTCTCTTTTTCAAACCTTTGTGAGAGACAGCTGTTTGTTTTGTTGTCAGGTGGGAACACTGGTCATTTGATCAGTGCGTTCAGATCAATTCTACTCTTCCCTGCTGTGCTCCAGGCACAGCACTAGGTGCTGGGAGCCAGTGCGGGTCCAGGCACCAGAAGTTCCTTTGTAGACGAGGAGATGAAAATCAACAGGTAAGCTAAGAAATCAGCCTGTGCTCCATGGTCTGTGGAAGGCACTGCTAAGGAGCAGGTTCTGAGACGGGATACTGGGCTTTGCAAAAAGGCTGATGCCCTCTTTTTGGAGAAGCTCATATCTGAGCAGAAAATTGAAGGACGGTAAAAACAGCCAAGCAGAGAACTGGCAAGAGGATTTCAGGCAGAGTAAATAAGAACTGCAATTTCCATGAAGAGCCAAAGAGCTTAGAAAGGTCAAGAGGGATGAGGGCCAGGAGGACTGCAGCCTCACCCCCAAGAGAGGAAGGGAGACAGGCTGGGGGACCCACGCCTGAGGAGGGATTCCACAATTTAATCTTAGGAACAGTAGTCATTGCTGTAGTCACATTAGCACTGTCAACCTAATTGACTGGTAAGAGAAAGGCGAATGTAGGCAGCTGAGAGTTCTCGTGCTGCAGGACAGGAGTATTAAGATAACCATAGTAGATGCTAAAATGATTCAATTCATACTGTGAGGAAGGTTTCATCAGCAAAGCAGGAGCTGATGCTGAGTGCAACAGTTCAAAGCACAGGCCCTGGAGTCAACTCTGTGATCTTGGAAGTCACTGAACCTCTTTGTGCTTTGGCTTCCTAATCAGAGAATTGGAATGAACAACGGAGTCTATTCTGCTAGGCTCCCATGAGGATGAAGTGAGCTGTCACACTCCAAATACTGACAATGCACTTGAAACAGTAAGACCTGTACCTCCCATAGCACCTCTTTGTAAAACAGCAATTGGATACCAAGGACATATTAGAATTTAGAACATGATTGCAAAACTTAACAAGGAAACAACTAGACAGTGCTGAAAACAGGATCTGGAAGATAAGTAAAGAACAATTCTCAGAGTGTAGAGGAAAAAACAGAGACTGAAAATGCAGAAGTCAAGTGACATGAGGGATCAGCTCAGATGCTCTGCCGTCCACTAAAAGGAGATGAAGAGGCAGAAAACAGTGTGTGGATAAAACAACTCACCAAGTGGCAGGCAGGATGAGTGACTGAGGTTCAAACGTGCAGGTGCCAGAAACTTTAGAGCACCATGAGCAATGGAGGAGACCATTTGGAGATAAAATGGGGGTCTACTGAGGACCTGTTCCCCAGCACGCCACTCCAAACTCTTAGTCAAATATGAGGGCAGATTGTTAGTTTGAAAGTGTAGTGACTCAAACTTAGTCATTATGTGCCTGGCAAGGAAAAAATATCTGTATGGAGATATTCCCATAAAATGAAAAAAATAGGAATTGAGTAAGGCAGAAAATTGAAAGAAAACTGATAAAAAGTAGATAAAATAGATTGCAGCACGCTTCGACACTTGCAATATTGTTCACTTTTAAACAGTAGAGTTTTTGGAAAGTTACTTTCATTTCTTTGTTCATCCTATTCATTCTACTTGGTTCTTGGTGAATTAAACTGATATCATCATATACTTGAAATACTTTTATATGTGCTTACATTTTTAGATCCAAAGTTTAGATAAAATGCATAACTATTTATTGCTGTAGAACAAAAGATGTTCATGATGTTAAGAAACAGCCCAAATAAAACATAAATCTGGGGATGGAGATAGGGAAAGCAGGTTGGAGTAATATAAAATACTAAATTTTTCATCTTTCATAGAAGAGAATTAGATATTCTCTAAAGTTGATAAACTACAGTTGAAATACATATTCTTATTCAAAGTAATGGTCTCACAACTACCAGCTTATTATTATAAAAACCTGTTAAGTGTGACTGTATCTTGGTAATGGATTTGGGGGTTGGAAAGTGAGAAAGGATTTTTTGATTTAGATATTTCTGGCTGCAGCAAAATAACCGGGGGGTGACGAGCAACTTGTGTAGATTGATACAGCTGGAGTGGGAGCCATTTATTGTAGGACACGAGCGGTATTTATACATTCCACACAGCTTATCTTAATTAGCATAAACTAGATACATCAGTCAACCAATAAGAAATCTCCACACTTAATGGCTCGCTGGTGTTACTTCACAAACCACTCCCTCTGGCATTTTGCCAGGCGCCATCCTGACTTGTTTACAGACTCTAACAGATATTTCCATTTTTTTTTCCTGTGGGTGTATATTTTCCATGTTAATGTCTGCAGCTGTTTGCAAGCATGACTTTAATTTACAAAGCTGTTAAGAAAGTATATAATTGTGAATAGGGGCCTGAGAATCCAACACATAGCACCTGTCTATGGAGGAAGAATGTTCAGCCTTAAGAAAGAGCCAGGTCCCTCCCTGGGGACACTTGAGGACACATGCCCACGTGTAATTCTGAGTGGAAAAATGAAAAGAAACTAACAGAGGGAGCTGCACAGTAAATTCCTTTTATGTACAAAAATTGTATGAGTATGAATGTCCATCAATAGAAATTTTGTTTTAAATTGTGGTATTCATGAGAAATGGAATACTTCTTGCCCCCACAAAATGGAACATCTGTATAGATACATGCAACACACAGAGGAAATCCATAAACAAGGCATTGAGCGAAGGAAAAGGGTCAAGCTGATCTCTGACATCTGGGTCAGAGTTGTTGTAGTGATCTGGGGTGGGAGAAGGGAGGCTGTTGGAACTCACAGGAAAGGGATCTAGGGTGATGCATGAATCCTATGTCATCACCAGGGTAGCAGTGACTTAGTTGTATACATTTGTCAAACTCATTAAATTGGAATTTAAGTGTTAAAAGTGTATGTTTTATTACATGTGAACTATATTTTAATTTTTAAGAACTATGAGTACACAGTCCTATGTATTATGCACTTATATATGCTCACAGCAGTCCCGGGAAAACCTGACATCAGGTTCTTCAGATTCAGCGGGAAGCAGGGGAGGGATCCACATTCTGCATTTATATTATGATCATGTTACTCTTAAAATAAAACTTATAGGTAAATTAGAAATGAAATCTGAATCCAAAAAGGCACCGATTTCAAATGCTCTGAGTCAGAGATGCTCTCTGCCTTGCCGCCCTTCTGCCTCCAACTCCAGCGGGGACACTGTTTCCAGGGTGCCTCTCACTTGGTTTTGTTCCCTGCAGGGGGACGGGGAAGCTGTGAAGGACAGAGCAGCTACTGAGCGGCTGCAGGTTGTTTGTTCAGAAAATGAGCAGACTGGAGGCAGAGAAAGCTCTGAGGAGGGCAGTGGGTAAGAAACCTGTTGTGAGTTGCAGAAATACATAAAGTGTCAAGCATAGAAAGAAAGATGTCTCTCAGTTGACAGGGCCTTCAGCCTGTGTCCTCAACAACCTTCCAAGTGCCTCGGGGTCATTTGGAAAATTGCATATTGGGTACATATGTGAGGTCAGCGGTGAACTGCCACCTCCACAGAAGAACCAAAACCCCCCAAATTGGACACAACTCTGAGACCTGTCAGCACGCGCCCTCAGCTGCTCTGAAGAAGTCAGCCCCCAAGGACTTGAAATGATGGCTTTGCTCTCTGCCTTCCTGCTGCCACCATCTCTTAACTCACCATCCCCTTGGGTTATTTTCCCTTTCTCTCCTTTCATTAAATACAGAATATCTGCAGCGCTTGCTAGTTCATGCTAACGAGCCTTCACTCACCTGTGCTGCTATTTTGACCTTCTGACACTCAGAAATCCCAGGGGTTTCTAAACTCAAGTAATTAATGCTTTGAATTTCTAACACAGACATTCTTTGCATGGGGCAGAGAAATTGGCTTTCCAACTTTTTGCCTGTTTGCTTTCTGCTAGGAAATTGTGGTTTTGACAGGCACTCGCTCTTTGGTTTCCTTGTTTTGTTGTCTTTGTGGAACCACAGAGATTACAGTTTTTTATCTCCCAGCAAACTAGATTCAAGTTTTCTATAATTCCCTGAAATATGTGTTTGTGTGTGTGTGGTGTGTGTGTGTGTGTGTTGCTATGTGTGTGTGTGCTTGTGTGTGTAGCTGGAAGAATTATTTGAAGCATGGGCCTCTATAATTTGCAAATGAAAAAAAAATCAATATGTGTCATGCAATATGTGCTTTGTTTTTAAGCAAGATAGCGGATCTTTGTGCACTTTTGCTCAAAGTTTCTGTTATTTTTCAAAAAGCCTGAATTATTCCTAGCTAGGATACGGGCCTTTAAGAGCTGAAATTTTGATGTATAGTTGGCCTGGAAATAAAACAAATCATACATAATTGTTTACTTCTGTTTACCTATGAATATGAATGGCCCCATAATACCGTGACAATGAAGCATGACTTTCCATGTCCTAGTATAATGACAAGAATTACTTTTAAAGGACAGGTACTGTATTTGTGAGGTCTTTAATGAATGTGCACCACAGCTCCTGGTAGCACAATGTTGTGATCACCAAACCATTTCCTGTCTATCTTGGGCACACAGGGAGGCATTTCTTTGGCCATGCCCATTTGGATGGGGCCATGTGACTGGTTCTGGCTGTGGATGTGTGTGGAAGAGGTGTGTGTACTGCCAGCTTCCCATGGGTCCTCAGGATCTTTCTCATCCTCTCTTATCCACCTGGTCAGGAGCTAGAACTCCAAAATGGCAGACAAAGAGGAGAAGTCTAGATCTTTGAGTCATTTCTGCAACCTTGGAGTTGACTTGACTTGTACCTGGTAAAAGCAGGAGACAGACTCTTACTTTATTAAAAATAAAAAAGCTTTCAGGGGTTATTTGCAATTTTAGCATGATCTGTACTGGTGACTTTGATTTTACCAATTTCACAAAAGATAACTCAATGAAGGTAACAGATCTACAGAGATTACTGCTCTTTGGGAAGAGCAGAGCATGGCTATAGATACACCCATGCCAAGGTAAACTGGGTGCATGTTCAGAGGTTGAGGCCTTTGGAAGTTTCTCAAGACAAAAAGGGAGAAATTAGTGGAAGCTATTTAGATACAAGGTCCACTGGTCTCAGAGACCCAGGGCAGGAACTGGCCTTAGCTTTTGGTAGGGGGGCGTGTTGGGTGAGTGTTCTGTCTAGAGCATCTTGTCTGAAGTGATGTCTTCTTAAAGAATGTTAAAGATATACATTGTTCAGAAATCTGTGCATTTATATAAGGTGTGTAAGCATGGAGCATGTAAGGAATGAGATGGAATTCCTTGTAGATTTCTTTAGAAAGTCTTTGAAACAGTATTTATTTCAGGTAAGCTCTCCTACTTCATTATTTCCCAGACCCAATTTCGTCAGGATGAGTCTGATAAGAATGATTGTATCTTGGTCTCATCAGCTTTCAGAGAATATACTTTTGAAGTCAGGTGCAACTAAAAATTGTGCAAGAGTTCTATCAACATGGTCTGAAGTTGCAGAGTGCTCTTGGAGTCTTACTTTGACACTGCATTGTAATGAGCTACAGGATAAACATTTTTCTTGTCCTGAGTTACTAAAAACTCTCGGCACACCTGTAATCCCAATGACTCAGGAGGATGGGGAGGAGGAGGATGGCAAGTTCGAGATCAGCCTTGGCAACTGAGTAAGATCTTGCCTCAAAATGAAAAACAAAAACGTCTGGGGATGTGGCTCAGTGATAAAGCTTTCCTGGGTTCAATCCCTAGTAGCAAACAACCAAACAACCAAACAAACCAAACAACCCCTGCCAAAAGAAAAACCTCCTAAACCCTCTTAGTTGGACCATGCTGCACTTGATGGGTGAGGGAACACCCCCCTTACCCCCGGTGATGTTTGTGGTGACATGTTGACCTCAAAGCTGTACCACATGGAAGAAGAAAGAAAAGATCTAGGGAAGGATAAAGGGAGGAGATACCAGATGGAGAAGGAAGGGAAAGGTACTGAACATCTTTTAAACTCAAAGCCTTGGGTGGAGTGAGGTGGAGAATCCGTAAATGACAATGACGTTAAATGTTGAGATGACTCCAGTGTGCTTTTTAATAATCCAGCTTACATGTACCTTTAAAAAAATCACAATCTGTATTGTGAGATAAATATTAAGTTTGTCACATTGTGATACATAAATGAAGTTATTAAGCTTTTTAATTGTACTTATCACAAAAGTGATATAAATATAGTTTTTTTAAAGCTTTACAAGGATTCTAATATCACATATAGGTAATAGTAAGTGAAGTTTTTTTAATACATTTACTTACGATTATGAAAATTACTTATGATATTAAATCTGGTAATGAGGTTGAATGTATTAATGTGAATAAATCAGTGACTCTAAAAAAATTCCAGAAATGCAGTCCCTAGAATGTAGGGTCTTATAAAACTGGCCTGTTTCTCCCCAATCACAACCCTCCTCCAGTTTTGCTATGTGTCTGCCCTACTCACTTCCAGATTTGTCCCTTCTAAGCATTGACCCTTCTAAGGATTATTATTTTTCTTATAGTATTTTTATGAGGTGTTGGATTTCTGGTCAAAACAACTCTAGATGTTTCTGTGAGCATGCTTTTGAATGAAACAAAAATGGGAAGGGGGAAGGAACAGCTGTCTATAACTCTGGAGACTAGCATCCCATACTCTCAAAGTCCTGGGTGGAACACAAGGGGACCAGTGCCTCAGGTGACCCATTCTCCTAGCTGAGAAACTGAACTGGAGCATCCTCTCCTTCTCCTCCTCACAGTTTCCAGCCTTGGATTGACCTGGGATGGGCTTGTCCTCTTCCATAGTTGTGAACTGATTCCTTATAATGAATCTTCTTATATATGGACCACTGGTTCTCTTTCTCTAGAGAATCCTGACCCGTACAGAACATGAAAACAATTTCATGTTTGTAGATGAGGAAGTGTTCACTGGTTGTCTGGCAAGGCATTGCATACAGATCAATTGATCAGGTTTAATTACTTTGTTATAACTTTTATGTACTTATCTCATTTTTTCTATCAGCTCTTGCAAAAGTTGTGTCGAGTCTCCACTATGATTGCAAATTTGTCCGCATCTCTCTTCTCTTTGCTAATTACATTGTATATACTTTAAATCTGTTGTATGCATGCAGACATAGAGTCTAGGTATCATCTAGATATACTGACCCCTTTATTGGAGTCGGTCTTTAGTAATCTAGTTTCTTAATGACTACCTTATCTGACTATGAGTTTAGCCATATCAGTTTTCTTTTGGATAGAGTTTGTATAAAATCAACTTCCATCATTTTACTTATACTCTTTCTGTTTTTATATGTAACATGTATTTCTTGCAAGCATCAGATAAATATTTTGAATCCAATATGAAAATCTTATTATTTTATTTTTTTAATATTTAATCCGTTTGCTTTCAATGTTATTACTGATGTTGGGCTCATTTCTACCATTTTACAGTTAGTTTTCTCCTTGGATAATCTGGGTTTTATTTCTTTTACTGTATAGACTTCTCTTGGATAAATCACCTTTTTATTCTTACATTTCTATTCTATTTATTGGTAACACATTGTATTAACTCTTCCTGAGGTTTTACACTCTAAGGATAGAGCATATATTCTTGGTATAATTGACTAATACAATTTTACTTTTATGTTAATATTAGAACCGTAGAAAACAACTTCATATACCAGTGCCTACTTTATTGAGTAATTATTGTCAATTTTAATTCTATATTTGTTCAAAACTTCCCAAGATGATACTAGTATCATTTTATATAATCAACATTTGTTAACATTTATCCACATTTTTGTGCTTTCTAATAGTATTAATTCTTTTCCAGGTTTCCCCATTTTGTTTTCCTTGCATCAAGAGAAATTTCTTTAACATTTTTTTACAGTAGGGTTACTGGGAATTCATTTTCTCATTTTTCATTGAAAACCCCTTGGTCACCTCCATTTCTGAAGGGTGAGGTTGTTGGGTACAGCATTCTGGGTTAGCAGGATCCCCCAGGCTTCTAGAGATGTGGTTGAATTGTCCTCTGGCTTTCCTACCTAGAGAAGTCATCTGAAAGTCTAATTTATCTTTCATTGAAGGTAATGTATCATTTTCCTGTACTGCTTTTAAAATTCTCTTACGTTGGGCTTTGGGGAATTAGTCTGATGTGCTGGGTAGCATCTTTCCATTTGTACTAAATTGAGTTCTTTGGCTTCTTATATCTGGGGGTTGATAACTTTTCACTAACATTTAAGATCCATTACCTCTTAAAAATGTCTATTTATGACCTTGTTTCAATTCTTTCCTTATAGGACTCCAGTGTCTGATTCTTTTCCTTTAGACGCTCTCCCTGTGTAAGTATTAGATCTCCTGTGTTTTGATATTATTGATGCTCTTTTCTGGTTTATTTTCTCAGTAGCACTTCAGTTTGAATATTTTCTATTTGTTAGAGTCTGTAAACAAGTCAAAATAACACCTGGCATTTTGCCAGGGGAATGTTACAGTTCGTAAACAAGTCTGGATGGTGCCTGGCAAAATGCCAGAGGGAGTGGTTTGAGAAGTAACAAAAGCAAGCCATTAAGTGTGGAGATTCCTTATTGGTTGACTGATGTATCTAGTTTATGCTAATTAGATAAGCTGTGTGGAATGTATAAATACTGCTCCTGTCCTGCAATAAACGGCTTCCACTCCTGCTGTATCAATCTACACAAGTTGCTCGTCACCCCCCGGTTATTTTGCTGCAGCCGGACTGCGGCATCTATTGATCCATTTTGTGGATGATAAACCTGTCTTACTCCATATCTGATCTACTGGTAAAACTCTCCATTGAGTTCTCCCCATCCCAAATATGATATTTCATCAGTCACTTTGATCTTTTTAGATTCAAATAGAGCTAGATTTTAGCTCTACTTATATTCTTGAAAATTTTTGCAAACTTGTTTATATTTCACTGTTTTTTAAGCATATGAATTATTAATTTCAAGTCCTTTCCTGTAAACTACAAAATCTCAATCATCTATGAATCTCTGTTTTCTGGGGTTTTGTTTCTCTTTAATACCTTAGTTACTAGTTCTGTATTTCTATGTCTTGGCTTGTCTGATAGGAAATTTAGTGCCACATACTGTGTATGAAAAAGACACTGTGGAGTTATCTATTTTTTTTTTTTCCAAATCAGAGTGTATCTTCCATCAAAACCAGATTTTACCACTCTCACACCTATAAAAGTAGAATAGATGCCTCATCACCTTCACCCAAACATGGATTACACCCAGGCTGTCTCCAGGCTGGGACACATTTTTGGTAAAAACCAGTCTATTTACATCTATTTTATGGTGTGACCTTCAATAGATTTAATTGCAAATTCAGTGGATCTTTTGACTCTTTCAATACCAAGAATATTGGAATTTCCATTCTGCTTTTCAGAGTTCTTTGATTTGGTCTTTATTAGGCTTTGGTGCCTCCACTCCCAAAAGCTCCTGTGTTAATGCAAGAACATTCAGAGCAGAAATGATTAGATTATGATAGCTGTAATGTAATCAGTGGATTGATCCATTTGATGCGTGAATAATTTGAAAGACTACTGCATTGGGTGGTAGTGTAGACAGATACAGTGTGGCTGGAGGAAGCAGGCCTCTGGGGTTTATATTTTGTTCTTTGTACCTCGCTCACTCACTCTCTGCTTTCCTGACCATCATCAGTGTGCTGCTATCTTCCACTGGGCCCTTCCACCATGATGTTCTTGGGCTCAGAGCATCTATCATAGTCACCCATCTATGGACTAAGACCTCTGAAACCATGAGCCAAAATAAGTTTTTCCTTCTGGAAGTTGTTTTTGTCATGTCTTTTGGTCACAGTGATAAAAAGCGAACAGTCTTTTGAACTTGCTCTACACATCTTCAGAATACAGCAAAGTCTTGAGAGAGGGATCTGCGGTGCTTGAGGTCCCCTGAGTCTCCAATTTGGTCACTCAGCTCACCCTCACAGAGGCCAGACTGTGACTGTTTACGTGTACCCAGCAGCAGCTCTCTGTCTTCACCATGGTCATACTCTCAGCCTTTAATTCACACCAAAGTACAAATCAGTCTGCTTCTGAGTTTACTTTTGCTTCTCTGGAATTTCAGTCTCTTTCAGCCTTATTGCTTCAGCAGTTCTATGATACCCCCCAAAAATCGTTTTTTATGGTTTGTCTGGCTTTTCTAGTTATCACAAATACTTCATCCTGCCCTGAGGCAAAAGTCCCAATAGTCATATTACCTTTATTTACAGTGCCTCTAAAAGGATACAAAGTTTACATCTTGCCTACACTGCAGGTTTGTTTTTCTTTTCTCTTTTCTATGTTGCATTTTTAAAAATCATAGCTAGTCCTCAGGGATCATCCGGCAGCTGTGGTCACTGCAGCTGAACAACTTTCAGGTCTTGCCCATGGGCCTGTTGCACTGTCCCTTTTTCAGAGACAGACACCATCTCAAGTATTTCTGCTGCTCTTGTTGTTAACTTTTATGGCTTGCTTGAATCAAAGCAGCTGAATTTGATCCAGGTTCAATGTCATTTCCTTCAAGAATTATCTCATCTTTCTGGGCTTGAGATAATGAGCAAGCAATGCCTGGCCTCATCCAAACCCTGTGATGTATTTTTCACCCAAGACATTTTGTATTTCACTGAGAGATTGTTCGCCTGCATAGCCACGTAGGGGAACTGAGCATGCAGAACTCAGTTTGCAAGGGAAGTCCCATGTGTCACCCTTCTGCACACAACTACACCTGCTGCTGACACCAGCCAGCTCCTTTCTATCTCCCCACAATTTGTCAATAAGCGTCTTCTTTTTCTTTCCAAGGAGACTTGTGGTTAAAGTCCCTTCACAGGGTTCCTCTGGGGCTCTTCACGATCACTGTGCATCCTCAGGGTGATGCCTACATTTTTCTGGCACATTGAGAGCCTGATTGCTGAGAACAGCTTTCATGCTTGCAAAGATGTACAAAGAGAGCTGTACATGGACTTTGCCAGCTGTTTTTAGAACATCTTTATCATAATGAGTTCAAAGCAGAAGTCCTCTTATTCTCCCAAGTCTGCAACACTTCCACCAGACTCATAGTCACTTGCCATGCTGGGGATGAGGGATGGTGTCCACATTCAAGAGGGGAGTACTGGAAGTTCTCTCTGGAAAGATAACCTTGGGAGAAGGGGCAAGCCATTTCTTAAAACCTCTGCAGGAAGAAGCAGGAACAAGTTCCAAGGCACTGAGGCAAGAGTATGCCTGGTGTTTTGGGGTGATCCCAGGTGAGTACAGGGGGATGAGCAGGCAAGGGTAGTTAAAAGCCCAGGGGTAGATTCAGGCCAGGATGAATCTAAGCATCACCCTGAATCCTTCATTGTCTTTTGGCACATGTTGTCTAATAAATATGTCCGACAGGTTTCGCCACTGAACACCTTTCACGTGATATCTCATTTGCAACCCACCAAGCTGTCCTCCTGTATCCTGTGTTGCTCGTAGACAACTGCAGATTGAAATGGATCCTCCCAGACCAGGAACTCTGCATTCCAAGACAATTCCAAGCAAAACATTCTCTTCTGCCACTCTCCCCATCCCAGGATAAGATTTTAAAAATTCCTCTCCTTTATGATACATGGATAGGCCAAATGAAGAGTAAACATTAGCCCCTTTTTCTATAACAGGTAATTAGGATGCTTGAAAATGAATAATGATTTCATTTTAATGCCTGCCACGGTATTGAAAAAGCTGAGAATTTTAGAGTTGCTTGTCCATCTAGTCAAAAGTCAAAAGGATTTGGTGAGTTTTAGATGCTAACAATGAATAAAGTGTTCAATTTCTTGTTGCTGAGAAAAATCTGCAATAAAATAATCTATTGGCCTCATGACTTCTTGGAAAAATTTCTCAAAAACATAGTGCTCTGCTCTTTCAACAACTACCTGGAGAGCATTTTGAATTCCTGTTGCTGCCAACTCTTCCCCACACACATCATGCTGACGCAGGCCACTGTCACATCGGATCCAAACACCATTGTTGCTTTTCTAGTAAAGAAGCAGTTTCTGAGGCACACAGAAGCACCGGCGTATGCTGTCCACATAACCACAGACGTCCCAATTCTTTTAATAAAATAATAAAAGCTGGTTCTGCAGGCACCCTGTGTATATCCTTTGGGAAAACATCTGCTGCCTTCTGCTAAAAGCAAGAGCATTGACACCCCTCTCCACACTCTGCCTCTAACTTGGCATATTTGGAAATCTAATCCCCCTTTTGTTTGCAAAAAAGCTCCAAATGGTTAATAAGTAATGTAAAAATGTGCCTAACAGAAAAATCACAGAAACCAAAAAATGTGTATATATATGAAAACTGTTATATTGAAAATCTAATTTCTGGGGTAAAACCTTAGAAAAACTTTACTTTTTAAAAAATTGTTGTTGTTTGTAAGAGAGAATAACACTGCATTCCTACAGTTAAATTCAAAATATTCTCCACTGGCGTGGGGAAATGTAGCACAGGAGGGAAGGAAAAGATCACAAAAGACAGTGGATGAACTGTCATAGTTTGTGCTAGAATCATGTTCTAGAATATTCACAATATGCCATTGTAAGACTGGAAAACGCTGCACCACACGACACAGATTACCAAAGAGGTCTCGCTTTATTACAAAAGGCTGTGTGTTTATATAGGTCTAAGAGAGGTAGCAGGGGCTGAGATAGATAACAGGTCGCCCGTTTATTGGCAAGCTCTTCCATATGTCAGTTCCAGGGCCCAAGAAGTTAATTCTAATTGGGGCTAAGGCTTCCTACCGGCAGGGTTTGAACATTGGCACCGGTGGGAACGTTTCGCGCAAGTGAAAGAAACAAAGAAGAGAAGGAGGGTCGTTAGACGCCGTGCTGGGGTTTTTCTCTGGGGTGCGGCTGCTGTTATGTTTTCCCAACAGCCATAAGGCTCGAAATGTGTTATGGCTAATGGTAAACAAGGGAAGAATGTATGATTAAGAAGATTTGTTGGATTTATTAGATGAAGTTGAATTTCCTCCCATGTTTTAAAAATAATCTGTGGTTGATACGCACCAAGAAAATCTGGGCAATTCGTAAAAACCTCCTTAAATATCCAATTTTTACTAACTTACATAAAATTAACACCTGGATTGTTATATAAAGAAAATATGTAAAAAATAAAACTTGTCACAGCTGTTGGTATAGATGTTATAGATATATGTTTATGCACACACATTTATAGTAGAATACATTTATGTGTATATAAATACATAGTAGAATGTAGCACTGTAATATAAGTTACATCCTAAAATTTTCATGAAAACCATACAAATGACTCTGTAAGTGTTTAATGAACTTAGTCTTGAATTATAAAAAATATATATAAAAGTATTTTTTCCTATCCAAGATGTGTCACTTTAAAATTTGCTCCTATTCTGAAATAGGTCTCATTTGCTTTGCTTTGTGGTCACATGTGAAGCCCTAGACCATTCATGAGGAAGGAGCAGCTCTGGGTGGGCAGAGCCCAGTGATGGCGACATCCTGGTGGAGCCAGGGGAAGAGCCAGTCAGATTCTGCAGAGCTCCCACTGCTAGGGCCAGAGGAGCTGAGGTGGGGCTTTGTGTGATGGGAGGTGGTTCCATGAAGGAATTCACCTGAGAATTTTCAAGAACAGTGGAGGATCCTTGGGCAGAAAGTAGTTGAACATTGGTTCCAGCCAGGATGAAGAACGGAGGTGGGCCGGAAAGACACAAGGCCATTGTGAGAAGATGGCAGTGTCTTGGAGGTAGCGCTTCCTCTTGGCTTTATTTACTTAATGTTAAACAGAGACGCACATGACTCTGAAATGACTTCATTTGCCAACAAGCTCAGATCAGTACTCTAGCTGAGCCTCCCTAAAGCTTTCACTCTTAAAATCTCCTCTAAATGCTCTCTCACACCCTAAGAAGCCAAAGAGGAAATCCAGAATGAGACTATGCACAGGACTGGCTGCAGAAATGTCACTGTCTGACTGCAGTTCTGCCCCAGACCCTGCTGGAGGGGACTGGAGGACCGGGTTTTTTTTTCCCAAGTCTAAATCACATTTTTGTTTTTGGACCTAATTGTTTTGAATAAAGATTGTGGACCTCTTGAAATCAGCTTTTATTTTTCCTTATTCAATTAAATACTACCAATTTTTTTTGGTTTCTTTTAAAAAATTAATTGTTTTAACCTTTAAACCAATGCTAGGAACTTCCTGTGATGTTTTTGGAAACCATTTTCAAATTCTTTATGTCTATTTTCAAGTGACTGAGTCCAAATTTGGATCCAAAACTGGAGAATGTGATCAATTTTTATTCTCTGGTTTATTCCCACTTCCTCCTTTCTGACAAATATAAGTGTTCCTTATGGCTCCATTCTGAGTTGATTTAACAATGGAGCTCTACTTCAACGTCAGCTCCTAGGTGATCAATACCTGGTGGGGGCTTTGCCCAGTGTAAGCCATGACGTCCTGCTGATGAATTAATCAAAATAACAGCTTGTTGAACGCCCATCTTGTTTGTACAAGGCTTCTCATGTTTTTCAAAAAATGCTAGTTATGCATAACTGTCTTATTGTAATTCCTCTCTTTCTTTCTTCTATTTAAGCTGTTCATTTTTTATTCCTAAGGATATTGCTCTAAACTTGCCCTTGCTAAGTCTTATTTCTGCTGACTCCTGTTTATTAAAGTTGTTCTGAATTCTAAGCATAATTCCCAGGATAATAACACTTGCTCTTACCTTAGGGTCATCTGCAAACCTAATGTGAGTTTTTAGATACTATTTTATTTCCTAATGATTTTGTTTTTTAAGGTGTAAGTTGATACAGGATAGCAACGCTGGAGGTATTCTGAAACTCTTATTTTATACTAGATCCAGCCACAGTCATTCTACAGGGACTATGCTATACAGACACATTCTCAAAATCATGAGTATTTGTAATCTTTGGACATCATGTTGATATTTGAGTCATGTTCCATGATGACTGAAGAATAAAGGAGGCCCCTTTCCCCAGGAAGCCCGTGGCCTACTCAGAGGTGCACTCACAAGCAGATCATTGTGATGCAGCGTCTGGATGCAAGGACACAGGTATGTTCAAGGTGCAGTGTTTGGGGAAAGCTTAAAAAGAGAAGTTCAACCAGAACATGACTGAGCTGTCCTGGCAGGAGGAAGGGGAGGCATTGGGACATAGGAGGGGGCCCAGACAGGGTGCTAGGGACAGAGGGAGATGGGGGGCAGCTTTTAAGGAGGTTTAAGCCATTGTGGCTAGGAGAAAGGCAAGCATATGCCAAACCAAACCGGACTGTCCTGCCGTGGGGGACTCTGGGCCTTATCTGAAGGACATGGGTGTGGATCTCTGTGTCTTAGGAAGGTATTGCTGAGGATGTATGAAGGGCTCAGGACTGACTGGGTCAGGGTGGCCTTCATCAGTGAGAAACCCTGATGACTGAACCGAAGTGACCTGTGAGCACAGAGCAGAGACAGGACAGGGAATGAGGGCCTTAGGGATCTGTGTATAGACTGGAAAACACAAGAACTGACTTTTTATAAAAGGAGAATCCCCTTTGTTCAAGATGTATCAGCATAGCACCAAAAACAGCTCAAAGAACGACACTGACATTCTGTTTCTTCTGTTTGTAAGGGCAGCCATTTATTACATTAGTGGGCTGAGACCAAGGTGCCCATTCAATTATTTCAGTTATTGAAGAGTTTTACAAAAAAAAAAAAAAAACTCCACTGTTTTATTTTTTTTAAAGAGAGAGAGAGTTTTTTTTTTNCTTAACTTAGCAAAGCCTGCCATGTTTTTTTTTTTTTTTTTTTTTTTAATATTTATTCTCTGGTTTTCGGCAGACACAACATCTTTGTATGTGGTGCTGAGGATCGAACCCGGACCTCATGCACGCCAGGTGAGCGTGCTACCACTTGAGCTACATCCCCAGCCCCTCCACTGTTTTCTAAGGAGAGAAAAAGGGAAAGAATAGGTTTTGGGGAAATTATTCATAATTAGAAAAGGTGTTAACAGATTTTCTGCAGGTCTCTAGAGTTTGAGGCGGCTTCTGAGTTTCAAGGTGAATTAATAATGGCTCACCTGCTAAATGAACTTTATAATATGATCAAACAAAATAAATGCATTCCAAAGAAAGAGGCTGTATTTAAGAATTGCCCCAGTCCGGCTGCAGCAAAATAACTGGGGAGTGACGAACAACTTGTGTAGATTGATACAGCAGGAGTGGGAGCCGTTTATTGTAGGACAGGAAGGGTATATATACATTACACACAGCTTATCTAATTAACATAAACTCGATACAGCAGTCAACCAATAAGGAATCTCCACACTCAATGGCTCGCTGGTGTTACTTCACAAACCACTCCCTCTGGCAAAATGCCAGGCGCCATCCAGACTTGTTTACAGACTCTAACAAAGAATGCTACCTGAAACAATGGCCCTTGTAACAGTGGCGGTAAATACTACAAGGAAAATGGATATTGGCAGATGTACAGGTTACAGTGATTGACACAGAGGTCTGGAGGAAGCCACTCATAAGTGGGTATGTTTATAATGTGGACCTGGCCCTTCCATGGTGAACAGGGACAGCTCCTTACTTTTAACATATATCCCCAACTACAGGTCCATTTGTATGAGATCAGCTGATGCCATTTATTAAAGTTATTCTAAAAGTAGTCACAGAAATGGACTTGGCTCCTGAAGTAACTTTGAAAACTGCGTAGAGGGTCTTTGCTCGCATTTTCCACATTAGATATTTTCACTGTAGGCACATGGTAGCTTGCCTTTCCCTTCCTCCTTCCTTCTTTCCTGTCTCATTCTTTATTTGATTTTAAATTAAATTTTTGAGCTGAAAATTTAATCTGACAGTCAAGAATTTAAAGATGAAGAAGCACATAGTGGAGGACATCCGTGTGCTTCTGTCCTCCCTGCCCCCTGCTGCCCCTCCTCCCCCCTCAGGTGACAGGTGTGACACCTTCAGTCCTGACAGCCTCAGGCACTCTCTTATCACACCAACCAAGGAAAGGAGGTTGTTCAAGTTCCCCTTACTTTCAGTGAGGACCAGGAGATAGTCCAAGAACTGACTAAACACATCCACGTGCGGGCATGTGCTTGGTAAAGTTTACTTCTGTCTCTGAGGATCTACTTTCCAACAGGGCAATCACTCAGAGTCAAAAGCTAGTGGCATTTTGCTGTCTTCCTCCCTCCATTCCTCCCAGGAACTGATGGGTGACAGAGCTGAGAATTATCAATAGAACAGAAGGAAGTAGCGGGGCTGCAGCAGCCTCCAGGGCAGGGGAGATTGGCAGGGACTAGCCCTTGTCCCAATGGTCTCTGCTTCTTGTCTGCCAAGCAGTTCTCCAAAAGCAGGTGAGACGGTCTGCAAGTCACCAACACAAGGACATATCTGCACAGAGCTCAGGGTGGAAGACAAAAGAAAAACCAAACAAGGGTGGGGCTCAAAATAGAATGAAAGCACTTTGATCTCCAGGAGATCTGGATGTCATCCCTCTGAAAGCGTGTTTCACAGACGCCCTGTCTAGTCACGCAATCTCCCCAACACACACACACACACACACACACACACACACACACACACTGCTTTCACATTAACACACACACACCCCAGCAGCATTTTAGTAAGGATTACACAGCCCTTACATAGGCTAGCAATATAAACAAAACATATTCCTTCTACTCTTCTATTTTATAGATAACTGTTGACATAACTAACATTTCTATTGTAGAGGGATTTATTTTCCTAGCTTAATTCTTGAGTCCATTTTCCTTTCCAACTTGTATTTTTCTTACTTACGTCTTTTTTCATATATATGTTCATCTTTGGCACACACCCTAAGTTCTTTGTTTTTGGAGAAAGATGGCATGTGGATAAATGGTAAAGAAAATACTTCAAGTAGAAAAGTGTGAAGGGTGGCATTTCCTTTGCAGTAGCCTCGGGATCTATATGTAGAGAAGAAAACAAATGAGCCCATGCAGAGAAGCATTAGGACTGACACTTTTCTGCGACTACAGCTTGTCTCAGTGATACTTGCGTGAAGCAGTAGTGGCATTATCAAACCCCGTGACCTGCCAGGGTCCATTGCCTGCCCTGCTCCCCACACTTACCTCTGGAAGTGCACATTGTTGCAGAATCTCAGAGGCACAGCTCATCAGCTTTTGTATGGTTTGGTTTTGATTCATAATTATACACCTGTGGGTTGCAAACATTTTGGAGGTAAATGATGCAAAACATCACATTTTCTGAAATAAGCGGGTTTCAAAATGGCACATACGGTAAGACATCATTATAAATATTCATTTCATTGAATGAGAACTGGGAAGACGCAACCAAAGCATTAGCGCTGGGGATCTGGTGTAAAAGTGCATTCTTATTTATTTTTCAAAAGCCTCACTGGACCAGGGCACATGTGCTCAGCAGTGGCAGGTGCGAGCTCTGCCACCCCCGTGTGTTACATGTATTATCATCACCACTGTTGTGGTGTAGTACCCACTGCTGTCCTGGACATTGACCACAGTACAATGATCCAGTTAATAGAACCAGTCAGTTGGAATGTGCCAGAATGGGTCAGGGTGCTGGGGTGTAATAGAGGATGAAGGGGACACAGTGTACAGGTGAGCCACACAGAAGCAGAAGGGGCAGGGATGGGTGCACCCGTGGAGCGTGAGACTTCCCTAAACCTATCTGGTTCCTGTGTCTCCACAGCAGATCAGAGACCCTGCAGCAAGGAGGGCACCTCTGTTTCTTGCTGGATCTTGATTTTCCAGCACCCAGAGCAATGTCCAACATGAGGCAGACCATGAGTTGACTATAAATTTACTAGGTATGTGGATAATTAGAACCAAGGTAAACCAGTGGGTGTTTCCCTGGAGACACTGGATACCCCACTCTAGCTTGGGTGACCACTGAAGCCACACTGAGGGGCAAGATCTTCTGGAAGAGAGCACAGCAAAACAGAAGCCGGAGCACTTCAGTATTCCTGGGTTTTTTTCCTTTGTATTTTTTTTAGCCTTATTTCTTGCTCATGTGTTTTGGCAAGGATGATCTGCATGCTCTGGGGTCTAGGTAGATACACCTCAGATGAACGTCTTCCAGATTCTTCGAATACACCCTCAGAAAGCAATTGATAATGGCACAGAAAAAAACCTGGACTGTGAGCTGCATTTGTTGAAGATATATATGTATATATCTGACATAATTTACATACTTCTTTTCTCCTGCTTCTGAAATAGTTTTTGGAAACAAGCTTTTTTTTCCTGATCTTTTGAGTCACTCAAGGCCACATATTGTGTTTTGAGCTAGTCTGTTGGCAAATTTTAATGCACCTGAGTTCAATTACACTACCTTCTTCATAGGTATATCATAAATGACCAGGTAAGTTATTATTAGGAAATGAGTAAGCAACCTCGGCACTTTAAAACCATTGCCTTCGTGTGTGCATGCATGTGTGTGTGTGTGTGTGTGCGCGCGCGTGTGCTGTGTGAGAGGAGAAACGAGAGGAAGAAAGGGAGGAGGGAAGGAAAGGGGATGCTTCCACAATGACAGGAAGTAGGGTCCCCTGTGGGCCTACCTCCTAGTTCTTCTGTCCCTGGTACCCTGAAGTCCCCTGGAGACAGGTGACACGTGAGTGGAGCAGCCTGGGGCCCTTGCACATCCCTATGCAAATGGCTTGGAGTGGCTCCAGGACCCTCCACATTTGCAGCCCTTGTAGACGAGTGCTTGGTAAGAGAATGCTCTGCACATTGGCAGGAAATGGTCCAGGCAAGGGAAGCCCTTTCCAGCTTGCACAGAGCCCCCGGGTGGACTCTGGTGAGGACTGTGGACCATGGGGAAGATTGGATTGACCCTGTGGAGGCAGCTGCCATTCAATTGCACCCAATCACTTCCACTGAATATGCCATTCTGTGGTTGAGGAACACAAACATAGAAATAAAGCGTTTTAGATGAAATTAACCCTATAAGCAAAGCAATCTCGTCTAAGGCTGATGTGGCCCAGCAGTCCCTGGTTGCACACCTCTGCCCTTATGTCCTCTCTGGCCTGAACTGGTGATTCTGCTTCATGCATCTGCTTTGCAAACCCTGCAGACAGTTGTCCTCTTTCTTCTGAGAAATGTTTGTCCAAGCTCCCTCCTGTGGCTGTTTCCTCTGTAGGATTGATGTCCTTTTCTGGTTCACTCCCTTCCACTCCTCTTTCACGTTGGAAAGCTCCTTTGGAATGGATTGTCACTTGACTCTGAAAATCAGTCTGTTCTCCCTATTTTTCTTCATGAAGTCATTTCTTTCAGGCCTCACTTGACAGTCCTTTCTCCAACTCCTGCATGGTAGCTTCACATATCATTTTCAAAAAAGTGCATGTGCACCTTTGCCTCAGACAGTGTGCAGAAAATTCTCTACAATGGCAAGAGTCAGCAAATGGTTGCAATACTGGATCCGCAAGTATTTTACTGTGATTTCCCCAACCCATTAAAGGCTGAAACATTTTATCATTGATCAGCTGTATTTAGAGAACACTGCCACAAAAACTGGGAATACAAGTATTAGTACCTTTTCTTTAAGCATGAAAATCTGTTAAGGTCTGCAGACAAGGTGTCCCCCATAGCTCCTGTGTTCATGCAGGGATGTTCAGAGTACAATGGCTGGATTGTGAGAACTGTCACCTAATCAGTGCATCCTAGTTTGAATGGATTGACTGGGTGGTAACTGTAGGCAGGTGGGGTGTGGCTGGAGGAGGTGGGCCACTGGGAGAATGTCCTGGAAGGAGACATCTTCCCCTGTCACTTCTGCTTTCTGACTCTGTCATGAGCTGAGCTGTTTTCCTCCACCACACCCTGATAACGTGCTGCCTCACTGGGGCCCAGACAATGGGTTCAGCCGGCTATGGACTGAGACCTCTGAAACTTGAGCCCCAAATAAATTTCTTCTCCTCTGCTTTGTTCTTGCAGGTATTTTGGTCACAGAGATGCAAAGCTGACCAAAACAAAACCTGGATAAAGATGCAAGAATGACCTTGTTATTACACCATGTTAACAAATCCACACAGCCCGCAAAAAACAGGCACCTTGACTGGTTATTTGTGATTTCTCATGTGCCTCACGACTTCCCAGTTCATCTTTTTATTATTGGAATCCAGCATGGTGCTTCACATGGCTGAATCTTGTGACCAGCTTATCGAAAGGTGGCTCTGTAATTACAGATTACTATGCTGTGCACAGGACTCTCAAGCTGACATTCAGGTCTGCCTTCAATTGCTTCTTTCCACTGAAATGCAGCTAGATGGAAGCAGATGTTGACCAACGAAAAATAATCTAAAGCAAGATTTAGAAGAGTATCCCAGCTATAGTAAAAAATTAGTAGTAGTGTTCGAATAGCATTTTCTTTCTTCTGAATAAATCATTTTAAATAATTATGTGTCCTGAGAATTTTAAAATCATTTTACAGTAAAATAATTCTAAATATTTTATTTTTAAATAGATTTTTAAAAGGTTTCCTCAGAGACTTTTTGAACATCCTCAGCTGAAGAATTGTGACCACAGAACTTGATAACATAGCAGCTCACAGTTTACCCACATACAAATTTGTTCTTAGACACACTACTCATGATTTGAATCAAAATTTACAGGGGAATCAAATAATAAACTCCTCCCCATCCATTGCCATGGACTCACACAATGTGCATGCAAAGTGAGTTTATACCCTCCAGAAAAGCATTACTACAACATGCAAAAGTGGGCATGGGCATGTATATATGCTTCCAGAAAAGCCCAGATGGACCCGCATGCCTGTGGTTGAAATCTAGCTCTTCACTTAATGACACACCTAGGGCATTTTTTCTTCTTCATCATACATATCTCCTTTGTTAGTTAGGTCTCACATTTTGCACTATAATTTATTTAACCCTTGTCAACATTGATTGCTTCAAGATTTTCATTAGTGAATGGAACACTTCAGGGAATACCTCTGTGTGTGTGTGTGTGTGTTTGTGTGTGTGTGTGTGTTCTTCTGTATAAGTACATTGGTAAAATACATTTCTAAATAGGTAATTACGGCAAAGAATGTGAATTTTAATTTTAATAAATAGGTCCACATTGCTTTTCAGTTTTTGCCGCTGGTCTCTGTGCGTGTAAGTGTATACACTCATTTTGCTAGGCTGCTTAATACTTGCTGAACTTCTGGGCGTGTCTTAATTATGAAGTTAAGCGCC
Organism: Marmota marmota marmota; assembly: GCF_001458135.2. Taxonomy (NCBI): domain Eukaryota; kingdom Metazoa; phylum Chordata; class Mammalia; order Rodentia; family Sciuridae; genus Marmota; species Marmota marmota. The sequence continues at coordinate 11,835,492 of NW_026000240.1, forward strand.
TTTTCACATTTTCATTAATGCTTTTCCTGGACTTTGATTTGTTCATTTCTCTATCCCTTGTTAATTTCACCTGGCATTCACACAACAGATACTGAACATGGCCAGTTACATGCTGGGCACAGAGACGCTGGAAGCAGAGTGGTCAACAGGAGCAGAGGAAGCCTTTATCTCACAGGGTGCACATTCTTGTGGGAAGATTAAAACGAACAAGTAGATGCTACAGCCTTAGAGTTGGCTGCTGCTGAACTCGGTGGGGAGAAGGGAGTTAGGCTGTGGGATACGATGGGAGACTCCAGGTTGGGCTAGTAAGTTGCACGGTCCGGGAAGGCTGAAGAGAGAAGATGGCATTCACACACAGACCTGAGGGGTGAAGGACAGTTTGCATGATGCTGAGAAGCCACAGGGGCAAAGGCCCTGAACAAGGATGGATCCACAGTCAGCAGGAGCTGAGCAAGAGGGCAGGAGCCTTGTCAAGCACAAGTCTTTTAGTGTTGCAGGAGAGAAGTGACCTGTGGCTTATGCTTTGAACAGGATCCCTCTGGTTGCTGTATGGCGATTCACCTGTGGGGTGAGGTGTGCACAGGGATGGGTGGGCACACAGAGGAAAGGCCATCCTGGCAATCTGGGTAGAGATCACTGCCTCCGACATGAGTGGACAAGTGGCCGGGCTCTGGGTGTAATGTAAGCCTGGAACAGGCAGGGTTTGCTGATGGATTGGGTATGGAATAAGGCCAGATAATTCTTCATTGTGAGCTCTGGTAATTAGTAGTTTTCCACTGTCCTGAGAGCGTAATTCTGCCTATAGAATGTGCCCTGAGTGTCTGTCGAGGATGGAAGTGCTCCTCGAGGCCCTGGGTCATCACTTTGAGGTAGGCAGGTAGGATCACCACAGTTGTGGCACATGTAGGCTGGCAATCAAGAACCAGTAGACTCCATTTATCATTTAACACAAATGCTTATTCTCTAAAGAACTTTAAAACTAGATAACTAATTTCACAGAGGAACTGTGGAATTACGTTCTCCTCCTCCCCTCTGTCTCCTCCCTATGATGCCATTCAACCCTTCTCCTTTCTAGCCGCAGTCTGGCTGGGCACAAATCACGAGCCACTAAAGCAGGAACAAACTTTATTTCTGAACTCCACCAGCACACTCCATACACGCTCCCGGGAACTCCCCCAAATGCCACGCTGCTCCTCCTGGAACCAGCAACCGGAAATATCCCTCCTCCGACACTTCCCCAACCAATGGGAACTCTCTGGGAATCCCCGCGAGAGCTCAAGTGGAACTCAACGGGAACTCCGCCAGAACTCAAAAGTCATCAGCTTAATGGCTCGCTGGCGTCACCTCTCAACCACTACTTCTGGCGAAAATGCCATGCGTCATCCCAACTCGGCTGTGGCCCTCAACACTTTCTGAGGCTGTGGCCCCTTCAGCTCCAATAGTCAGAGAGGGGACAGTAGAATCAAGGTGAACATGATCTTGATTTTGAGCCATTGTGTCCGTGACAGATTAAACCAGCAAAAATAAACACAAAGATAAACCAGTTTTCAGCGAGGCAAGATAGTGATTTGTCAATGTCTGTAGACATTTTTCATTATTGTAGCTGTTGGGAATGTGTTCCTACTGGGTGGAGCCCAGGGACCCTGCTGAGCATCCCACCATGGCATGGGATGCTCACAATGAAGAATTATCTGGCTCAAAATGTCAACAGTGATAAGATTGAGACATCTGCCCTATACATACATTCTTAAAATGTAAAGTCTGATTATCATGGACCTGCAGATAAAGCCCTGTCACCATTAATACCGGTTTATATAACATGCTTATCTTGGAGGGCATCCCCTACTTAGGTATTATTAAAGTTAAATTTTGAAATATATTACATAAGAAATCTCAAAACTATATCACCATAAAATTGTATTTGAGATTAAGTATTTTGTCTAATGTCGCAATGCCAAAAAATATATAGCAGGAATACATTTCACATATAAAGGTTTTTTTTCTTTTTTCTTTGATTTGCTAGCGGGGATTAAACCCGGGCGTGCTTACCCACTGAGTCACATCCTTGGCCCTTTTTATTTTTTATTTTTGAGTTCCTGAGAGCCACTAAGTTGCTGAGGCTGATGTGACAAAATCATATAAAACATGACACCCATTTGTGTTATTCTGTGCAATATTTCTATGTAAGCTGACCTGCGTGGGAACTGAATTGGAACTAGAAGGAATTAATGAGTATGAACTCAAAAAGATTTATTAATTATTGGAATGCTTAATATATATATTGCTATATGAGACACAATACCAACTAAGTAAAGCATTTTATTCACCATTAAATCAAAATTGTTGTGGTTATTAAGATAGATATTCAACATATTCCAAACATATGACTATAAACAAATAGTTACAATAGAAACACTAAAGAAAGTTTAATGGGTTAATTTGAATCCTCAACTTGATTGGACTAAGAGAAGCCAAGGATTAAGAAGCTTCTGGGTGTGTCAGTGAGGGGATGTCTAGGAATGATCGTCATGTGGGACAGCCAACTGAAATGGAGAGGACCCTCCCTAAGCGTAGGCAGCACTGTCCAATAGGATGGTGGCTTGGATGCAATAAAAGTTGGAAGAACAAGGAAGCAGCAGCAGATGCAAGCTGGATTCTTCTGAGGGAGTTCTTGATTGCTGCTGCGATTGTCTGAGGATATTGGACTCTAGCTTCTTCACTCTTCCAAAGCAGACTCTGCCTGTGATTCTGCAAAAGGCTTAGGTCTCAGACTAGGGCAGCACCATCGATCCCTGTTGTTCTGGGGCTTCAGCCTCTTGTACTGCACAGCTACTGATCTTCAGCTGTCCAGCCTGCAGATGGCCATTGTGGACGATCCAGCTTCTGGTCAATCTAATAAATCCCCCTTTTATAATTATACTTCCTGTTGATTCTGTTCCTCTAGAGAACCCTACCTAATACAGAAAGATAAATAACTAAATGTTCTATGCCACTTAGAGTGATTTTTTTTTTTGCATGATTTTTTTTTTTTTTTTGCAAGTGTCAAAAAGACCAGTCTCAAAGTGTCATGGAGATAGGTGGGTTTGCCCTCTCACAGAACAGAGGTCAGGAGGCCACGTGGGCTTGGTTCTTAACCAGGTCATGAGGACTGGCTTCCCGCATCCCTCCTGCTTTGCCCATCTTGACCCAATGGTGCTTGTTCTCAGGCTTGTCCTGTTGTTGTCCTTCACATAACAAAATTAAAAGTCAGAAGAGGAATTCATGTTCTTGTGTTTCTTTTAAAGAGAGAGAAAATATCTCCCAGGAATTTGAAAGCAGGAAATTTCCTCTTGACTCATTGGTCCAATAAATCACAAGCACATTTACAAACCAACCACAATTGCTCTCGGTCAATGGTTCTCAAACTTCTTGTTGAAGACTCCTTTCATCCTTAAAAATTATTAGGGCTCTCCAGAAGCCTTGTTAATGTGATATAACTCTCACTATTTATCACATTACAAATTGTAATGATCAAAACATAAAATATTTGTTTACTAATTGGTTTTAAAATAACAAGAACCTATTACATGCTAAGACAAATAGCTTAGTTCTATAAAAGACTATGTTTTCAAACAACATTTATAGAGAAGAATGGAATTGTTTTCCATTTTTCCAAATCTCTTGAATATCTGCCTTAACATAAAACATCCAGATTTTTGTCTTTTTCTACACTCAATCTGATGAGCTGTATTATTTTGTTTGAATTGTATAAAAATTTAGCCTCACAGAGATGTGTAGTTGGAATGGGGAAATCATTTAGTAACCTCTTTAGATCACTGTGTTCTTTGATACTATACCAAAACTTAACATGTTTTAAATATCTTAGAAGTTACTTATAATGTGGAAACTAAAGCCCATATTAATCAATTTTTTCTTATTCTGTTATCTTCAAAATCTATTGATCTATTTTGCACTTTCAATGGGTCTTTTATAGGTTCTGATTTTGTAATGTCTTGAATAGGTTGTCTGTAAGATATTTGTTCTCTGAAATATATAGGTATTCTTATGTAATATCAAAATATCATATTTTAAATATCACCACTGATGTCATCAGAAGAGTCTGTAGGACCTGGGAAGCCACAGGAGGATGTGCTTTCTAAAATTCCAATTTTCACTTGAAAGGACAGATTTTATTGTCAGCAACAAATCTTAACAATCAATTTCCTTGAAGGGAAGGTCCACATGGATTATTGTTGAGTAATGTCTGATAAATATTGAAATTTCATAACATGGCTGTGAGTCATCTTTCAAGTAGATGCTATGCTCCAGGAACAAACTGGCTAATTCATCTCTCAGTTTAAATAGTCACCAAAAGCTTTTCTGCAAAACAGTCAGGCACTTCAGGATGCAATAGAAGTGCTTTATGTGTACAGCAGTTTCCTGTTAATGGATTTATTTCTTCACAAGGAACATCAAAATGACAGGTATTTAGGTGTGTATAAAAATACATTCAACTCCTGAATGGCTTGTGTAATGATTGCCTTTGGAAGGTGGCAGGGAAGGCTTTTGTCTTTTGTTTTATTTTGAAATATGTGTTTCCAATTTATTTTCACTAGTGACCTTTAAAAATAGAATGACTATGCATACTCAACAACAAAATTTCCATGATTTAATATTCAGAAATAGTTCAAAGAAGAACTCCTAGGTATTCAAATCACCTTAATTTATCTTTGACAGCCCAGGAATGAAACATTGGGAAGTATATCCCACAAAAATACAAGTATTTTATAAATTAACTTGTCTAGAATGAGTAAATTGTTCAATTTCTTTTCTACTCTTTATCCGTTCAATTTTGTCTCATCCTCTAAAATGACAGTGTGAATCCTTTATCTTCTGCATAGTTTCCCTTAACTTCTCCAGGCTCAGAATTAGAGTGTTCTCTAGATGTCTAGACTGTACTAAATATTTCATATATGACCTATTGTTTGCTGTTTTATGATTTTTTCATCTTGTTATCTGAATTAGAACAAAACTTTCTTGCAGGAAGTCAGAAATCACAAGATATATAGTTGTTCCACAGTGCTTATCACAGTCATGGTACAGAGTGGCTACTTAGTAAACATTTATTGCTTGTTTTTTTTAACTCTTTATTGTGGAAAACTTCAAAATAATAAAATAAACTTGCAAATCTGGCAGTTTCAACCCTTCTCCTAGCTCATAACCAGTTTTGTTGCATCTTTATCCTTATACAGTATGTTTCCTTGAATTGTTTTGAAGTGTATGCCTAACATTTTATAATTTTACCTGTAAATGTTTCTGTATGCATCTCTAAAGATGAGAGCTGTTATAGTTATGATAGAAAAAATAATGAAACATTGTCACATGGTGTTATACAATACTTCATTATTGCTCAAATTTTTCTTGGTTGTCACATTTATTTTTTACCATTTGTTAGAAACAGAATCTCTAAGATCCACAGTTGTGATTGACATGTGTCTCTTAATTCTCAAACAATCCCTAGGGCATCCTCTCCTCATCAGTTTCCCCCTGTGATGCATTTGTTAAAGGGAGGAAATGATTTGTCCTAGGTACTGGCAATGTTTGGATTTGTTGACTATCCCCTGTGATGTCATTTAGTGTGCTTCCCTCCTCTGGAGGTTTCCAAAAACACTGTGATTAGCTCTCCAGGCTCAGTAGGATTCCATCGTTCTCCTTTACAAGACCACCTCAAGGAAGAAAGATGTGTCCTTCCATCAGGAGACAGGCACCAACTGGGTGTCTTTTCTAATAAATCCAACAGCCTTGGGTATTGACTGAATAAATCCATTCATTCACTGGCTTGATGGCAACAAAACCTATTTTCGCTAACTAGGATTTCTATAAAGAGAAGCTAATCAGAGTTGGGAAACACTTGACTATCTTAAGAAACAAGATATTAGAAAGACAGGAAAAGGCTTTTGTTTTTCCTTCTTTTCGCTGCTTTTCCGATCCCTCCCAGCCTCTAGAAGCCATCAAAGAATTGTTTTTGTTGTTATTGGGATTCAAAGACTATTCACATGGGTGTCAGGTTGTCCAGTTTTGGCCAGTGGAGATTTCTTTGGGTTTGCTCTAAAATACTTTGAGCATGAGCCGGGAGTTTTTAGAGCTCCTGGTTACCCACATGACAAGCTATTCAAGGATGTCCTGTGCATTTCCTGCCGGAGACCTGGAATCAGCCACTTTCCCAAAGCACTCTATTTCCTTTTAGTAATAATTGGTATTAGAGAACAAGACATAGGATAGAACACTGTAATAATCTTAGAAGAAAATAGAGGATTGATCTTACCTTAGCTTAGCAATGGTTTCTTAGATAAAGTACCAAGCATGATGCAGGAAGCAAAGAAAGACACAAACTGCACCTCATCAAAATTAACACCAGAGTCTGGGAAAGGCGGGGAAGAAGACAGGATGGAGAAGGGATGGTTGCCCATGAGACCAGATGGACAAAAATACCACACCAGAGCAACTGCATATTTCAATCTAGTTAGTAGAGGGGACTTTAAATGTCTCCAACACAAAAAAATAAGTGTTGGACAAATGGTGATGGGTGTTCCAATCCCCTGATCTGATCACTCTTTATATAGTTGTATTGAAATATCACACTGCAAAATCTCAAAGTTATACAATTATTATGGTCAATTAAAAATAAAAGGTACTCTAAAAATTAATTTTTTTTGCTGCAAATGATACCATCAAGAAAATTTTATCCCTGAACAATGGGATAAAATATTTGGATTAAACTTGTACCTACCTGTTAAGGACATTTGTTCAGATCATATTTAAAACTCTTACCCCTTGGGTGGGGTGTGTAGCTCAGTGGTAGAACACTTGCCTAGCATGTGCAAGGCCCTGGGTTCCATCCCCAACACCACCACCAATAACAATAAAAATCAACAGTGACAGAAAGATAAATAATCCACCCAGAAATTGGGTAAAGTATCCAAGTAGACATTGTCCAAAGAAGAAATATAAATGCTGAATAAGTAGATGGAAATTTGTTGAGCATTGTTTATTATTAGGAAAATGAAAATGTCAACCCTCATGATTTACCACTTCACATTCACCAGGATGTCATCACAAAAAAAGACAATGACACATGTTGGAGAGGATGTGGAAACCTGGAACTTTAATCCACTCATGAGAATGGTGCAGCCACTTTTGAAAACAGTTTGGCAATTCTTCAAGATACTGAATACAGAGCTATCCATGCACCAGAATTCCATTCCTAACCATACATCCAGGAGAAATGTAGAGACACAGAGTTAGAGGACCTTGTACATGAACTTTCATAGCTCTCTTCAACATACCCTAAAAATGGAAATGATCCAAATGTCCAGCAAGTAATGAATAGATAAATCAATCTAGCATATGCCCATAAAATATAAGATCATTCTATATTACCAGGAGTAACTGTACTGGTAAATGCCACAGCATGGAAGAACCTTGATGACATCATTCTAAGTGAAAGAAGTCATTTTGCCGAAGAAGGTTTATTGTGTGATTTCATTTGATAGGAACTGTATGTGTATAGAAGAGGTGACTCTATGGAGATGGGAGGGTGAATTCATAGTTGTCTACAGCTGAGGATAATGATAAGTGACTGATAAAGCTACAGTTTCCTCTGGAGAAGATGAAGTCATTCTAAAATCACAATCTAGTGATGGCTACACAACTCTGTAAATATGCCATGAATCATTCAGTTGTGCACCTTAACTGGATGATTTTTATGTTATGTGAATTTTATGAGCTGTTAATGAATTCCATAGAGTAGGTCCATATGCAATGAGGTAGGTCTGTTTTTGAATTTCGTATCCTTCTTCACTTATGTATTGAATCACAAAACACTGCCCGGTTTTCACTGCAGAACCGTGAAGGGGTGTGTTTGGAGCCAGTGTGGCTGGCAGGCGGGCTCGCATCACACCTGTTGTTTGAGAGTTTTCCAGCTATATAATCAGTTTGTCTTACTCCTGGAAAAAAAACAAAAACTCTAATGTTATTTTTATTGGTATTTTTTTGTGTTAAATTTATGTTTGTTTTCCAGAGTGAAAAAACAGATATTTTTTGTTCTTTTTAGGCAGTTGGTAATAGTGAGGAGCATATTGTAGAAAAAGAGTGGATTCTGGAAGTCTGTGGCTTCATGACTCAGTTTGCTCTCTCATTAGACATGCAAAGTCAAACCAGCTGATTAAATTCTCTAAATTTCCTCATTTAGAAAGCAGAGAAAATAACACTGAAGATACAGGATGTTTTGAGAATTAAACCTCCACTGGAGTGTGGGTTTTCCCCTTCTTTTTCTTTGAATTTATCCATTTGTCACATGAATGACATATGCCCAGCATCTCAAAATGCTCCTGGTTCACAATAGAAGCCAAATAGGTGTATGCTGAATAAATCAGTAAATTACCTTCAAAGTTCTCAGCATATATCGAGCAATTAAATCTTAGTTCCCTTGTTTTCTAGCATCATTTTCTAGCATTTATAATTGTAATCTTCACCTACTTCCTTTGGCTTTTTGTATTATTGAAATGTTTTGAATAAAAACCAAGAGTGAACATTCTTCTTATGATGTTTATTTACAATGAAATTTTGATGTGGTTGAACATGGTATTGTAGTTTGCATTTCCATTTCATATTTTCTTGGTGCTATGTGAATGAGAGCACTAAGGGATTGCTTACTGGAAGCAACTCTTATAAATAATGAACTAAAATCAGGCTTACAGGAATGATGAAAAGAAAGAGCAGGAAGTCATATCCATTTCATCCATATGCATGTGAACACTGTGTAGGATTTGCAGCTGGAAGAAGATACTCCAAACAAAAATTTTATTAGTTTGACATGTTCATGATGAGGTCATGTTTGTTACTAAATAGTGAAATTTCTTCAGTGACTGCCACACACACACACACACATACACACACACACAGTGCTAAAAAAAAGGAAAATTCCATAAATTGGTAAGAAGATTAGAATGAGAAGTTGACTAATAGTAATGTACCTATAAGATCCTCCGCAGTGACAGGAGAACTTTAATGACAGAATCCCTCTAAGAAAAAATATAGAAAATTAAATATACATAGAATAAAATAAAATTACACCTATAATATTCTAAATAAATATATGGAGAGAATAGATAATGTTATGTATGTGGAGAGACCCAGAGATATTAACCTACAATGGACCCCACCCCACCCCTGCACGGGTAGGGTGGTAGGGGCAGAGTGCCTGTTGGCTCATTGCTGGACTCTGGCTTCTAGGGGTGTTGGCTGAGACAGCTGGCATCCTTCATGACCTGGGGTCGAACTGTCTTCCTTGAATTCCTTGGAATAGCTCTCCTGGTGGAGTTGTGAGGGACACCACCTAAGGTGGCTATAAACCTAGCTGTGTTTCCTTGAAGAGCTCACATTGTTACCAACAGCAGCCAACACCATCTGATCTAGGGGCAAATTTCCTCTCAGTCTGGGCTCCTTGGCCATTAAATTTTTCCTCAACATTTCTTCCTTTTTCAACCCGTGTTTCCTTGGGCTGTTGTTATGAAGATGCGCATGTGACTAGGTGCCTGTCTCTGTCAGTGTATTAGTTGTGGCACTGGACGCGATGCTCACTCTGAGACGCGGGGCGGNTGTGTTGCAGGTGAGGTTGCAAAGGCTGGAGCTGAGGCAGGGGGAGGAGTGGGGGGCAAGGCCTTCAGTGCTGGCTTTCCTCCTCACTGGCTGGATAACTCAGGCCAATCACCCACTGACCTCAGCTTCATCACAGGCATCGATGGGCCTCTGTGGACGGATGGGCAGTCACCCATGTGTCCACCAGGTCAGTTGGTCCTGAATGCCTAACTCAGGGCCAGGTGGAGCGAATGCTCCATCCAGAGCATCCTAATGTCTTATGTGTCGTGGTCTGGAACTCAGTGACTGGCCTCCCTGGGCTGGGCCATCAGCTGCTGGGTGTGTCTCCTTTGGGAAGTTGTTAGTGGAGAGGAAACAGCCTCCTCTGGGTCATCAACCACGTCCCCATGGCTGAGTCCCCTGGTTCTTCTCAGGCCTCACTGCAGGGCTGACATGGTTCCTCCTGGGACCCTCTCTGGGTAGCCTCCAGGATGCAGGCTTTCTCTCTTTCTAGATACTCCCTCTCCACCTCCGTGGCTTGTTGCTTCTCTCCTCAGAAACTTGATGTCTCCATTTGCAGGGTCCCAATTTGCACTCTGACTACTGCTCTGTCCTCCTCTGCTTCTTCTGGCCCGGATTCAGGTTCCCGGTTCCAAGCTGAGCATTTCCTGGATGGTTCAACCTGGACCTCATGTCGGAGCCTCGGGCAGAGACTTTGCCTCACTTTTCGGTCACAGAGCTTGGTGATACCACTCTGTGTGATTTTACCTGTTATTCAATGAGGAAATGACTGTGTCGATGTTTGGAAATGGAGGACTACTCAACTATAAAGCCATATTTATATAGTCCTTTTTTAATATATGCAATATATCAAATCAATATTATTGTAACTTTTGTGATTAAAACAACACAACTAGTCTATTAAGTAGAGTTTTTCTCAATAGCTTTCTATTTAGGGGTGCTATAGCTACTAGATTGGAAATTTTTAGTCATAATTTGCAGGATCCTACCAAGATTTTGTTGTTGGACATTGGTATGCAAACCATGTTAGCATGCAATTTTTTGTCATTATATTGACTTATTAATTTCATTGTGCTAATTTGCTAAAATATGAATAAGTAAAGTCCTCTTATTAAAGTGGAGAATGTCAGATTAGATAAGCCCAAGACAAACATACAGAGATTCTTAACTGCATGATCTGAAAGTGACTCAAAGAAAATAAATGACACACAGAAGGTGTAAAATTATGTTAAATGCTAACGGAAAGAAAGCAGGCTGGCAGAGGGCCTACTACAGAGGAGATCCTCAGGAATTAGGGGATAAGAGCTTGCTCAGAAGTCATAATGCTTGCTCAGTGGACTCATTAATAAATGAACTCAAGGATTTGCCTGGAGGGCAGAGGGTTATGCATGGCCTCGGGGAGAGGAGTGGCCTTCGCCAAGGTTAATCTGGTTAACTGCAGAGCGCCTCACCTGCCAACAGCAAGTCCAGTATTGAGCCCACATTGTGTGCCATTTCCCGGGAAGGGCACCCAGCCAGCTGGACAGGTTGATCGCACTGTAGCCTCTGTCGCGGAGAGAGAAGTGGTTTGGCGCTAGAATGGATATTTACCCAGATATGAATTGGTCTTTCCGCTGGTTATCCTCTTGCCCTGGGCACCATCTCCACTGATGTATTAACATGGTGTGGTCAAGACACCAAGCACTTTTTCCCCACAGGGTCTCCCCTGCTGCCCTTCCATAGCCACAGCCCGCTCTCTTCTGTACCCGTGTCCCTGAACCCTGGCCATTATTAAACAGTGGCCCATTATTTTATTTTCCTTTAAACTGAGTGTCATCTAAGTGGAATCACCTATCATGTGACCTTTCAGACTGATTCCTTTGACTCAGCGTAATTCCTTGGCAACTCGTCCAAGTTGTTGCCTGGGTCTGTGGTTCATCTCTTTATAGCTGAGTGATATTCCAGAGTCTGGATACACAGCAATTTGCTGGACCCTCCACCCATTGGAAAGATCTGGACAAGGGCCTGAGAGAGAAGCTCTGAACCATAGGGGAATTGCAATTTCAGTCTTATAGGAAAATGCCAAACAGTTTCCCAAGTGGCCGTCCCAGTGTCTGTTCCACCAGGAATGTCTGTAGGGTCCAGGTTTCTCTGCATTCTTCAGAGCAGCTGGTGTTATTGTATTACTTGAGCCACTGTGATAGGTGTGTAGGGATATCTCAGGGTGGTTAAAATTGCATTTCCCTAATTGCTCTGAGATGTTCAGCCTTCTTTCACGGGCCTACTCACCATGTGCAAATCCTCTTCAGAGAAATGTCTGCTTTTGTCTTTGGGGCATTTTTCTAATTGGTTTGGTTCTTCTTCTCCTTTTAATCCAAGAGTTTTAGGATTTCTTCATATGTTCTAGATATGACTCCTTTAGGTATCAAGTCTAAAAATTGACTAAGCCTAGACCCCTGAGATTTTTCTCCCTATTTCCTTCTAAAAATTTTATATTTACAGTTAAGCCTCTTGGGTTAGTCAGATTTCCATAGCTGTGACAGAACACCTGAGGAAGTCAACCTAGAGGAGGAAAGATTTATTCTTGCTCATGGTTTCAGAGGTTTCACCCCAACGCACTTCTGTGTGTTATTTCTGGACCTGTGGTGAGGCAGAGCATAATGATGGGAAGGTGCTCAATTCATGATGGCCAGAAAGGAGACAGTGAAAAAGAGGAAAGGGCAGGGGTCCCAGTATACCCCTCAAGGACATGCCCCCACTGACCTGCTTCCTCCAACTGGGCTCACCCACTAAAGTGGCCACCACCTCCCTGCCTACCTCCAGACCACCAGCCACGCCTTGGAAACCTCAGTCTTTGGGGGGCAGTCTAGATCCACACTGCAGCCCCCATGCTCCACTCAGGTTAACTTTTACATCAGGGGTAAGGTTTAGGTGGGCCTGGGATGACCAGGTTCTCCTGCACCATTTATCAAAAAGCCACCCTTGCAGCCAGCCATCTTCACACTCTTGCCAGATCTCAGACGGACGTTCTTGTGCAGGTGCATTTCTGTACTGTTTGGATTGCTGGGCCTATAATCGTTGTCCTTACTTTTGAGTAGAGTGAGTCCTTCCTCTTTCTTCTCTTTTTTCAAAATTGTTTTAGCTATTCTTAGTTCTATAGAAGATTTAGAATAACCCACAGACCTTTAAATTTTTTTTTTCCTGCAGTACTAGGTGTTGAACCCAGAAGTTCTCTTCCACAAAGCTATCTCCTTGGGCCTTTTAAATTTTTTATTCTGAGACAGGGTCTCACCAAGTTTCCCAGGATTGTGAACTTGTGATCCTCCTGCCTCAGCCTCCCGAGTCACTGGGATTACAGGGTGCCTCAGGCCCGCACCCTCCCCGCTAGCGCATAAGATTTTAAATGTCTTATTCAACTGCAGGCTCGCCATCCTGCCATCTCCTCTCACACAGCAGCAGGTGTGATGGGGAGAGGGAGACTGGAGACCCAGCTGTGGAGGTCCTGGCATAGGACACCTGTGCTGATGGCAGCCTTGTCCAGGTGACACAGCATGTGCTCTTGGCCGCCAAAGCAAGGAGGCTCCTGCCTCACGGTTGCAGAAAGCAGATCCGGTCCCAGAAAGAAATGGGTTTCTGGGGGGTGCCAGAGTGTGTCTGTACTCGGTGGCGAAGGTGAGAGAAGAGCTCCCAGCTGAGTTCCTGTAGGAAAGAAGTTCTGGATCACCAAAGCCTGTGTGGTCTGTAGGGCTGGAAGAGACAAAGAACAAGAAACAAACATCATAAGGCAAATTATAATTACCAACGGCAGCCTCGTAGTCACTGCAAAAACAAGGACTGAAGCAGCTGTCTGCACGTTCAGCTAAGCTTACCAGCTTCCGTCTCCCTACTCCTGCACGTAAGATACAGTGCTGGTTCATCTTTAAGCTGCAGATGTCAATGTGGGTGTGTGTGGAGGGGTGATTTGATCTGAAGAGAGGTGAGCATTGCTTCCAGGTGGAAACAGTGGCCGCTGACATTTTGGGTTTCCCTTTCTTGGGGAGATGGCAAATGCATGCTGTATGAGAGATATCTGGCTAGGTAGATGCACACACATTTTTGTTTCAGTTTTTAAGTTCAACTGTGATCCCGTAAAGATAGCAGCACTCATTCTGACCTTCCATTTTTCCACTGAGTGTGTTTGTCTGTTGGTTCACTTATCTATTTATCCATCCATCCCAAGATGGATTTTCTGATGAAAATGAACAGGGTCATTGAGCTGAAGGCAAGAACATAGACTCTGGTCTTGTTTCCCACCTACCTACTGGGTGACACTCTCTGCCCCAACCTCTTCAAACACAAAACACAAAACGCAGTGCATCTAGGCCCCTCCAGGGCCTGATGTCCAGCCAGCAGCTCCTCCCCCTGCCTCAGCTCCAGCCTTTGCAACCTCACCTGCAACACAAGCCTTGACCAGTGGGTGGGAGGTGGAGCTGGGGCCATTCCAGGCTAATGTCCTCAGGTTTGTGCGTCAAGTGAGACCCGTTCAGGAGGTCTGCAGGCTGAGCCTTGAAGGGAGCCTTCACCCCAGGCAGTCACATTAGTGGTGATGGAAGAAACTTAAAAAAATGAGTAGCCCAGAAAAAAAATTAAAGTTTTGAAGGCAAATAGGATCTGCCAGGACTAATGTTTTACTTTGCTGGGGGGTTATTTTGTTTTGTCCCTCACATTTGTGAAAGTCCTCTGAGTTGGGAAGAGAAGAAAATTGTAGGGGAAGAGGCTGACACTGGCCTGGATGAATGTTGGGGCCGAGGACAGAGCCATGCCACCTTCTTCTTTGGGCTGAAGAGGGGAAGAGTTACAGGGCCAAGTGCCTTGCTTCTGCTTTGCCTTTAAAGCTCACAAGTCTCCGAGAGATTTTCCTTTTCTCAGTGGGTAGTAAAGTAGACACTGCTTGTGGGACCCAGGGGTGGGCCTGAGTGCAGCCCCAGAGAGTCCCCGGCCCCCATGGCTGCTTAAATAGCACATACTCTGTGAGGCTGAGATAGGACACAGACTTCTGGAAGGTGAAAAGAGTGCCCTGCAGTGATTGAGAGGGTCATGGGCACCAGGGTCCAGCAGCTGGCTGTGGGTGCTGCCTCCTGGTGGAGGGCAGCCAGGGGAGGCTCAGGGCTGTGGGCCAGCAGCCCTTCTGTTAATTTTCCACCATGGAGCCCAGCTAAGATTCCACCTGGAGGACAATCCTCTATGGGGCAGTTTCAGACTCAAATGAGAAGAAAATACCAACCTTAAACAGTTCACTTACAAGTGACCACATTAAACTGTTTTTTTACCACCAGGGAGAGTTAGGGACTGTAAATAGAAACCCAGTACCTATTAGGAAAATAAAATAAAACAAACATCCTCACACTTGGCACATCAGTGAATATGTGATGTGATTGTGATAACCATGTCCTGTTCAAGTTGTTCCAGTGAACCTCCTCTTGTTTTAACGACAAGTGACAGAAATTGTTATACTTTTCTCAAAAAAGGCAAAAGTTTTCTCAGCACTGGTATAATCGAAGGTGGGGGGATGTGGTCCTTTAAATGGAGCTTCTCACAATGTTAGAATATGCAGTTGTAATAACTGATACAACTGTTTTCGAAGAGCTAGAGTAATCTTCCTGTAGTGACCTGCTTCCTGATTTTAATGCACAAACATCATCCAGCACAGAGGTGGACTTCCCAATTGGTTTGCATCAGTTCTTCAATTTCTCTAATAATGAATTCATTAAAAATGCTAGCAGCCATTCTCATTTGAATTCACACACATGGTAACTTGTGTTTTAGACCAGATGGTTAAAACTTGTCCTTTCATAAATCATGTGTCCTTCTTCTTCCTGCATCACCATCAATGCTGTCCTGATCTTTTTCTCTCCCACAGGACAGCACAGGTGATTTGGGAGTGCAAATTATTATTATATTTTTTTGTATGAGAAAACACTTGATAGTTTAATAAAACGGAGCATTTGTACAAATGACCTTTGTAGAGCGGGAGTTTCACTTCAGATACCATAGATGGTTCAAGAGTAGTTTTATTCATCTTGTATTTTATCTTAAACAAAATGGTGCTACACATGGTTTTTTTGTTATTTTTACTCATTTCCTTGCAGTAAGAATGCCTTAGGCTCCTTCCCTCAGCAGCTGCATGACTCAGAAGTGCCCTGGGCTTCCCCATCCATCCTCCCTACTTGTCTGTGGCTGGTTGATTGAGGGGACCTGATGCAGAGGACACCACATGGTGGTTCCCCAGAGAGAGACATCTGCTTGAAAAGCACCTCGAGGTTGTCAGAAACCACATCTGCACCTACCACGCGGATTCAGCCTGGCATTCCAAAATTACAGTCCTTCGAGACTATAATTTGCCTTACTGTGGAAGATTTTTTTTTTTTTGCTTTAATTCACATGAAGACCTCATTTTATGATCGAAAGACAATATAATAATGGACAGTATCTCATGCCTGACACTCAGTCACTTCCAGAACGCAGAGCGCACTCGCAGCACTCGCTCTCCACCAGACTGGCCACGGAGGAGGCTCTGTCCCATTTTTCAGGCCTTTAGATACATAAATTGCACAAAATACTCAGAGAGAAGAAGACAGGAACCATTTTTAAGCATCAAGGAAGGTTATTTATAAAATGGCGACTCATGAGGGAGAATAAATGGTCTTTATTAAAATAGAGGAAATTGCCTGCTTCTAAAGAATCTTAAAAATAAATAATCCCAACCATTGCAGGAAGCAAAATCACCCCTTGGCAAATCTGGATAGATCATTTATGCTTTTGGAATACAGTCATCCAGACACAGGAATGTTTTTGATTAATAATGGATGTAGACTCAGGGTGATCACAGCACTGCATTGTGTTACGAAGCCAACACTAATTGTAGGGAATAGAAGCAGCAAACACAATTACTCCGTAATCAGAATGGACCAGCAAATCATGGTTCCTCAGGGGAAATCATAATAAAACCATGACGTTATAAGTTGGCATTATGGAAGAAAAACATAAAATATGGCTATTCTGGGTTCTGCTGAATGGCTTAGAGGTGACTTCAAAAACATCCTCTCAGAGAGGTCACCATGTCGGATGGTTCAGAAGAGGACCAGAGCACAAGGGAGTAGGGATGACTCTAGGATCAGGGTCAGAGCCTGTGTGGGCTCCGTTCCTCTCCAGTTTCCCTGGAGAGTGCTGCCCCTGCCTGGTATCTTTTTTTTATCAATGGCTGTGGCAGAGCACAGAGTGGACTGGCCTTGGGGCTTCAGTTTACAGTCTTCTCCTCACACCATGGACACCTTGTGTGAGGAGACAGCATCCATTGGGTTGTGTTCTCTGTAGCTTCTTCATGGCTGTGCTCTTGAAATAGCCAGAACTGGAATTTTTGACCTACCTATATTTATTCTGCATGATCTCTTAACCTTGAATGCAATCCTGGAACCATAGATATGGGTCAAGTGCAGAGGGGTGGCCTCTATCCTGGTATCCCTTCCAGGGTCTCAGGTTGCACTGTGGTGGGATCAGGTCAATTCCTATTAAGGGAACACAGTTGTATAGAGAGATTAGAGGGAAAAACACCATTGGACTTTAGGAACAGGTTGAATTTTCAGGTTCCCTCCTCCCATCCTCTCTCATAACGCCTCTGTAACTATTATGGATACAGATGGTTATTTTTATGGAGTACGATGGAAATGAACAGAGATTGTGGAAGGTGTTAATGCGTGTGTGAGGCTAAATACATATCAGCTATCGTAACATTCTATTCCTTAGAGCTCATCTTGAGATAGTATAGGGCTTTACACTGGGTTTGTGTCTGTAGTAGTTTCTGTCTTCACCAGCTTACCCTTCTTACGCTATGGAGACCTCAGTTGATGGAGATCTTGGTGCAGACTGGGAGCCACCTCTTCCTCAAGTTGATCATCTTATAAGGAAGCAGAAATGAAGCTGATGTAATGTAGAAAATGAAATCTTATTTTTATAATTTCTAAAAAGAGTTTGTGGAGAAGCAACAGAAAGCAAGTAAAAGGCCCCACCCAACTCACAGAATCCAGACTCGTCCAAGCCTGCATTTTCTCTGTGACGTCTGATCTGCACAGGGGCTCATGGGCAGATCCATGTGTCCACCACACTTCCTGACACATTAGATGTCCATGTCCTTAAAAAAATATGCATCATCATTTATCACCCATCAAACACCATTTCCGATAGTAATGACACTTCGTGGATGCTTCTTGGTGACAATGCTTCACAGGTGGTGTAGTGAATTAGCAGTAAAGAGGATGATTTTCTCACCGAAACAGGTTATAGTATTTTAGCAGATAGTATTTTTGTGTGGAGTTAAACTTTATTTTCATGCAATTATGTGTTTCTGTGTGTGTGGAAAATGCCTTATATTTTCAGTGCCTAATACTTGAGCATCCCTTACTTTAAGAGCACATCTTTAAGGGGATTGACACCAAACATAAAAAGCAGAATACATTACTTGGATATTCGTGCTTATTTTGTTGCTTTAAGAGTTTTAATTTCTCTGTACATAAAAGGCTACTATCGTCCCCCATTTTAAGAACTTGAAATAAATCTGTGTTGAGGTTGTATGACCCATATGTTAGTTCAAGTAGAAGAGAGATCACAAATTTTTATTCAACACTCTCAGTAGTTGGGACAAGGGAGTAAATAAAAACTTTGTTTCTCTATCCGTAAAATTAAGTGCATCTTCTGGTGTAGAAAATTAGGGGAGGGTAGAGAAAAGCTGGCTTTATGAACAATTTTCAAATAAAGTTCTACTCAAATTTTCCCCTTCTTAAAAGAGAACACGGGGCTATGTTTCTCCTCCAGGTACAGACCTGTGGTCTGTCTAGGCCCTTCTGCATTTCCCCTGGATGTGAAGTCAGAAATGTCAGCCAGGGAACAAGAGCAGGCTGCATGGGTTTCGATGGCTCAGATAAGTACTAGAGGACTCACTGGGGAGGGTCATGGTCTCTCTGTACCTCTGTCTCCTTCTCTGTAAAATGGAGACTGTCTACCTCCAAAGATCATTGTGGGGACCAGTATGGTGAGCAATAGCCTCCGAATCATGCATTTATTAATACTGAGGAGGCATCATGCCCAACTATCCAGCTGTGTTCAGAACATCCTTCCTTTTGCAACCAATTTCCTCACTTTCCTCTATGAGGTCACATGAGTCTTTCTGAAATGCATCCATTTTCCCTTTGTATCACTGGAAAAGGAATGAGTGCCTTTATAAGTTCCCATTGTTTATTTTAGGACTTTTTAACAATTAAGAATATCTCCCTTGTTCTTAGTACTCTGGAGTATGGTGAGCCAGCCAGTCTACCCAGTGTCCATCAGGCAGCCTGGTCTTCTGGTCATGTCCGGCCTCTCCTCAAGTGGAGAGCACCCTATGGCTTGTCTGAGGTTTGCTCCTTCTCTTGTGTCATCCCATCAACTGTGAAATGCCCTAGTAATTAGCACGTAATTCAACATATGAATGCTCCATGATTTGGCAGTATCCATTTTAAGTTTTGCCAAAAGGAAAAAAAAAAATCCACAAAAAACCTCTATGCAACTTTGAAAATATATAACAATTGTGAAGGAACTCTTGTTTCAAAGGGACCAAGATTTCATAATGTTACTTTTTTTCTTACAGAGTGCCCAGAAATCTTATAGGGTCACTCAATAAATGTCTGGGAAGAGTGGAACAATAAAACCTTAATAACCGAGTTCCTTTTCTGCTCTTCCTTTAATGTGCAGATAGAGCATTCTGCCAGCTCATTAAATCTCTGGCGTCTCCTGCACAGGGTGCCACTGGGAGAATATTCCTGAGGCTTTCCTGGAGGTGTCTCAGGCTGGAGCCTGGCTTTGTTCCTAGGGTTCTCTTAAATGCACAGATTGAAGTTTCAGGATCTTGTTAAAGTGTATAAAGAGGAAATGTTGCCTCCACACAGAACACATCCGTGCCACATGGGGCACAAGTTGAGCTTTTCAACCTTTGCCTCAGAGCATGGGCACAATTTCTGTGGGCCATTTATTTATTTATTTATTTTTAAAAGTTTTCGGTGGACACAATATCTTTATTTTACATTTATGTGGTGCTGAGGATCGAACCCAGTGCCTCATGCATGCTAGGCGAGCACTCTACCACTGAGCCACAACCCCAGCCCCGGGCCATTTATTTTTTAATATGCATATATAGTTTATATCGCTACAACCGCCAGTGTGGAAATTACGGCATGTAAGCAACTCTGAAGCACACAGGGGTGAAATAATGCTGTTGCAGAAACACAAGCAAGGTGAGTTGCGGCTATTATTATTTATATTTTTTCATCACCCATGTTTCATATTTAAAAATATCTATATTATGAAAAGGAATATTGTGAAGGTAGGGCCCTTAAAGTTTAAAGAACTTAAACTACTTAGAGGATGCAGAACAACGGTGGGAATTAAGGCACGAGACAGAAGATAGAAGCATCAACAGAGAGCAACCCAGGGAGTAAGGAGGGAAGGGGGACATGGGAAGCTCTCGGTAAAGAAATACTTCAAGACTCCATGGGGGGAGAAGGAGCCCCAATGTGGATGCAGGGGTCAAGTGAGGGGCACTAAAAGGCACAGAGGAGTAGAAATGAAGGTGAGGAGGACCTGTGGTCTCATTTGAGAAGAGTGGTGGACATTGATTGTCACCACTTTGTTGGAGGTGGGGGCTTGGAAAGTAGGAAAGAGCTGGAACATGATCTTTTAGCCAGTGGAAGCCACCAGAGACTTTTGATGAGAAGATTGATTGGGGAAAGATGGATGATTAATCTAGCCTTGGTATCTAAAAATGGGCTGGATAGGCAATAGGCAGGAAGAAAACAGAGCTTTAAAGAAAAGATACCTTTAATTGAGTATTTATGCTCACTACTCTCATCTCTTTTATTATATGACACTTAAAATATCCCCATTGCATTTACTGCATGGCAGAATCGGCACAAATCATTATGTGAGGACATTAAGGCTCCAAACTTAGAAGGAGTTTTTCCAGGGCGCAGGACTGGGCATGTGAGAAACAACGTCGTGAAGAGCTATGTTCAGGGTTCGGCTTTGCCCTTGCCTAGCCAACTAGCTTGTTATAATTGTGGGTTCTTTCAGGGCATTAATAATGCATCAGTCTGAAGAATATCAACCTGCCTTGTGGGTTATTATACACACACACACACACACACACACACACACACACACACTCCTTGTTCTTACGGACTTCATGACTCTGGCTTGAAAGTTCATATAAAAGGCTATGAAAAGAACTTCCATGCTCTGGTTTTTAATCAAGGCACCTTCAACTTTGGCTCCTAGAAGATAATTCAATTAAATGGGATTTGACTAAAGCTATTGAAAATCAGACACAAGTATTTTTTAACAAACATGACATTGCAACTTGTAAGTGATTTCAATATACAGATCATCCAAAGCACATGTGGACTCTTTGCTGTGTAATTTTCTTGAGCTTTTAAGAAATAATTTCCACATTACAGAGTCTCCTTTTAAAGAGACTTTCAAAGGGAGAAAAAAAACTAATAACTTAGGCATTTAGCGCTACAGAGAAGTATTTTGACATTCAGAGAGAGAATTAATAGTGCTTTCTTACACTCTGTATTGTAACGGTTACCATGGACATGCCAACTCAAGGTTATTTACAATGAAACTACATGAAGAATTGATACAATGCAAGGAAGACTATAAATGATTCCATAAATACTGGGTAAATTTGGCACTCTGCAGTGAGCACTTATTATAAATCTGCTTGATTTTGTTTTGACTTTCTGGAGAAAACTACACATACGAATGTATGAATGTATATAAGCATGAGTGTTTAATAGCAACTTCTGGATTGCCAAGATTGCTGATCTTGATGGGTGATCATAAAAGCTGCTAAACTCTAGACTGTGAAAACTCTCAATTGCATTTAAATATGAATGAGGATAAGGTGAAGGCCAGTGCTACCATAATCACAGGATTAAATTTTTATGTTAATCAATTTATTTATTTGACTAATACATATCAAATACCTAACAGATGATAAACACCTTCTAAATACTAAATCTTCAAATGTTAATAAAGTATTTTTACATAGTCTTCAGGAAAAGGCAGTCTAGTGGAGTGTAAGAATCATAAAATGTGATATGATAAAGGCTAGTGCAGAGAATTGTGCAAAGAGTGATGGGAACTCAAGGGTAGAATGACTGTTGGGTAGGAGGGCAGAGAGAAGGGGGAGGAAGGGAGGGATTCCCAGAGGCAGTGCTATTTGACCTGGACTTTGATGGTTTGTAATAAGAACTAAAAAGGATAAATGATTCTCAGGGAGAGAAGCTCCAGTGAACAAAATCAAGACATATCAAGTTTGAGATGCAGCCAGTGTTTTGATTGACAGAACAGGTCAGATCAAGGAAGAAACAGGAAAAAATACATTGTTTAGGTCTAGACCATAGGGGTGTTTTTTTTTTGTGTGTGTGTGTGTGTGCACCTGCTACATGAAGGAGTATGATTTTTCTCTTCTAGGCACTCAGAAAGCAAAGAGGGAAACTGGGGGACTTTCTTGAAGATCAAGTGATAGAGTCAGTCGTGATTTCCAACACAAGAGATTCAAGGTGTTTCCTAGGCACAACCTGTCATCTGTCCAAGCATATTTTTTCTGGTATGGACACAATTCAAACAAAACAGATATTACTTAGATATTACTTAGATTCTCATTTTAACCAAGATTTTACTTGGTCAAAATCCTTTTTCAAAGAATGGGAACATGAAAACCCATCTTGTTTAAATGTTCCTGCCTTCAGATCAGTGTAGAGACCAAGTCTGGAAAGGGGTGACAGTATTGGTACTGGGCCCAGACATCTGGATGTCCCTGTAGGAGGCTCCCATAGGAGGCCAGATACACTGCCAAGTGTCAGAGTTGAAAAGGCAGCACTAGGAGAGCGGAATGTGGGAAGCTGACTGGTCGCACACTGTGAATCAAGACCCATGAACCAGAAAGGAAGGATGTGGGTAAAACCCACCTTTATACTCTGTAATGCACAGCGTAGTTCATCTTGGAGAGAAGTTTTATGAATGCCAAAAGGTAAGAAAACTCTAACTCAGGATTAAAACTTATTCAATATTTTTTAAGTGTCACCCTCAAGAGAAATGTGGCGTCACTCACCAAACAAACACCATTGCCCACGCTTCTATTTCCCTAATTCCATCAGCACCATCTTCCTGTTAGCACCAATTATCTCATCTCAGTGCCTGTGATGCGCAGGCCATGACTGAGGTGTCCTTCCAGGCTCAGTCTTTCCATCCCATTCTGATGAGCATCCCCACTAGCCACAGTGCTTCACCCAGAGCTGACCACCCCCAGACCTGCTGCTGCTCATTGGATGCAGACCAGGACCCAGGCCTCCACAATGATTACTTACGTGCTCCCCAAGGAAGACACTTCTTGTTCCCAGGGGTGAGTTTCTTATCAGATTCCTGGCCCCAGATTTCTGTCATTCTCTTTTCTCTGGACTTTTTCTCTGGACTTCCTCCCCCACTGCCAGGAACTGTGTCCCTGTACCCGGTTCTGGTGCCTAGAACTCTGCCTATGAATGGACCCCGGGGCAATGGCAGCTTCTGCCCACATGCTGGGAGCCATTAGCCAAGTAGGTATGACAATTTCCTTGCCAGCGTACCCCATGTTGCAGTGACATTGAATGTAGGTGACCTTGCTCAAGGACCAAGGCGGATTAGGGTGTTCCCGGTTTAAGATAATCAGGTTTAGGGTGTTCCCGGTTTAGGTTCCAGGTTTAAGGTTTAAGATTATTCCTGCTGGGAATAGGGTGTATCCTGCTGCCTGAGTTCCCCTTGAGTTCTCACGGGATTCAGACAGTATTTTTTGGGGAGACAGAAGCCCAGTGGATGTGGATTTGGGCAGAGAACGTGGATTTCCCCAGAACGTGATTGTAGACGGCTGGTGTGAGTTCGGGAATAAAGAGTTGCTGTTTGAATCTACAAGCTGTGTGGTGGCTCGTGATTTTGTGCCCAGCCAGACTGCGGCACCCACAGATCACTCCGCCCTGGGTTACACCATCTGCTTAGACTGTCACCCCTTACTAGGTGCCAGCCCCTCAACTGTGGCCAACCTGTGGGTGCCTTCTTATCCTTACTTTACTACTCAGATGCTCTACCATCTTAACCTCCATACCAAGTACAGTCTGGACCTCCTGTCTGATCTGTTCTGGTTGATCAGGTATCCAGCCCTTTCTGGATTCTGGTTAATTCATCTGTATTTGTCTCCCTACTTTGCTATTTAAAGACTTTTGAAGACTTTATTTTTCATCCTAGAATCAGAAAGAAGAGGAAAGAGGCAAAGAGGAAAGAGACGGCGGGGAGAGGGAGAGAAACATACATTGGCTTTTACTAAAGTTGAGCACATAATCCATCCTTATATTCCCACCCTACACCTAGACATCAGGTGCCCCCAGAGTGGCTCTGTTCGGGACTTTGAGTGAGCTACAGGGCTGCCCAGAGAGCTTTTGTGAGCCTGGCCACCACTTTTATTCCATGCAACAGGAAATTCTGGTCCCTTCATCTATGGCATGATGAGAACTGTGGACAGCAAGTGATCCATGGAATCACACTGGGAAACTGTATTCTGAACGCAGACCTGGGTCTGCTCCTGTCACACGTCTTCAAGTGTTGCTGCAGGCCCAGCGTGGAGCCAGAGCAACATGGTGGGCGGTGGTGAGAGGATATGAAGCCACTTATCTCTCAGATAAGGAGATGGAGGACTTGCGGGCTCAAAACTGACACACCTAACTTGTAGGAAGATGATTCCCATGGCTTTGATATTCTCTTAAATAAAGAACGATAACCAGGGGCCCTGGGAGAACATTCTACATTCTCCCTTCTTTAAATAATAGCTGTTTTTTTTTTTTTTTTGTGACCAATCTGCTAAGAGAATGTTCTCTTGGATAAATCTTCATGTAAATGTGAAAGATTGTAATTACCAACAAAGCTGAAGGTCCTATTAGCTCTTTTTAAATTACTTTTTAATTATACAATAAAACATGCACATTATGTGAAAAAAAGAAAATGTTACAGATAGCGCTAAAATACCATTTGATCATGTCTGTCCTATTTTGATACAGTAGACTTATTTCTTTGAGTTCAGGTATATTTCTTCTTCACAATTATTGTATTATCCATTGGGTACATTATACAAAGTGTTCCTCAAGGAACTCTGGAGAATTAAATGTCTGTCCTTTCGAGATTATTTTGAGTTTACCTTAAGTAACCCAATTTTATTTTTTTTTTTTTTTAGTGTTAACAATATTTTAATGTGTAAAAGAGAAATACTGAATTATGACCTGCAGGATTCCAGACTGAGATCATCCTCCAGTTGTCCATCTTCCTCTCGGATATGTCAATAAATGGTTGTTTTTTTTTTTTTTAAATTTTTTATTGTGGGTTGTTCAAAACGTTACAAATTTCTTGGCATATCATATTTGACACTTTGATTCAAGTGGGTTATGAACTCCCACCTTCACCCCATACACAGATTGCAGAATCACATCAGTTACACATCCATTGATTTACAAATTGCCATCCTAGTGTCTGTTGTGCTCCGCTGCCTTTCCCATCCTCCACCCTCCCCCCTCCCCACCTCTCCCCTCCCCTCCCCTCCTCTCTCTCTACC